>NC_056739.1:460000951-460153451 GCF_019279795.1 Protopterus annectens
GATCCAACATGCATAAATGTCATCGTTGCCGACATGCAGGACAAATAAACATCTACTGTGTACTCTCTTCCCTGATATTTTCTCCACAGTCTAGGCTTGTTTGTCATATTTAGGTTGCCTCCATTGTAGAAAGGTGCACTGGGTTTTGTATAATTATACCTGTTATAGGTACAACTAGCTTACATACTGTAAATGGAAATGCTGAAGGAACTTGGAAGTAGATAGGTGAGGGCAGGGGGATTAGATTTCCCTGTCTTTTTCTGCTATGTAGGAATGATAGGTAGGTTCCATTAGATGCCAGCAGAAATTAAATGAAGGTCAAAGAAATCACTGCATATGTATGTAATGGATATTTTTTGAAAACTACCATTACTTAAATAAAATGGTAGTCAGCAGTTTGGAAGTTGTATAACTGTCTGTTAGCACTATTTGCCAGGGTGAGAAAACACTTAGGTTAATAAAAGGGTGAACAATAGTTAACACTGTTTATCTTGAATTTATATATTTTGCTTTTGAGCATTATTATGCCAGCAAATATAAGCTTTATATTGAATGCATACAAACTGTGTTCTGTAACTGTACCTGTTTACTATTTATTTATTTAATATTAGTTTTAATTATTTATTTAATATTTGTTGACCGGGAAATGACAATAAAGTTTCTTTGAATCGTTGAATCTTTGGTAATACCAGTAGTAGTAGTAACAGAAGTAGTAATGGTTGTAGCAGTAGTATTAGTAACAGTAATAGTAGTCATGGTAGTAGTAGCAGTAGTAGCAATAGCAGTAACAGTAGTAGTAGTGGTAGTATTAATAACAGTAGCAGTAGTAGCAGTAGTAGTAGTAGTGGTAATAGTGGTAGTAGTAGTAGAAGTTAATTGTAATAGTAGTAGTGGTAGTAGCTGTAGAAGTAGTAATAATAGTAGCGGTAGTAGCTTTAGTGGTTGTGGTAGTAGCAGTAGTAGTGGTAGCATCTTTAGTAGTAGTGATAGTGGCAGTAGTTGAAGTAACAGCAGTAGTACTGGTAGCAGTGGCAATAGCAGTAGTAGTAATAACAGTAATAGTAGTTGTGGTAGTAGGAGCAGTAGTAGTAACACTAGTAGTAGTGGTAGTATTAATAACAGTAGCAGTGGTAGTATTAGCAGTAACAGTAGTAGTGGCAGTAGCAACAGTAGTAATAGTAGTAGTGGTAGTGTTATTAGTAGTAGTTAACAGTAATGGTAGTAGCTTTAGTAGTAGTAATAGCAGTAGTGGTAGTAGCAGTAGTAGTAGTAACAGCAGTAGTAGTGGTAGGAGCTTTAGTAGTGACAGTAGCAGTAGTTGTAGTAACAGCAGTAGTACTGGTACTAGTGATAGCAGCAGTAGTAGTAATAACTGTAGTAGTAGTAGTAGTAACAGTAGTAGTAGTAGTAGTGGCAGTAGTAGCAGTACTTTAAGGTCAACAAGCAGAATTCCAACAAGTATGTCTCAACAACCATTCGATCTTTCATTCCTTACATAGTACTATGTTCTACAAATTTCAAACAATAAAATGCAATTCATAAGGCTTTAAGATTTATCAGAAATAAAATCACAATGAGAAATAATATAGTATTATTCAGGTATGCATTAGTTCATCAGTTTTTACTTTATGATCTAAATACAGTTTGAGATTATGTCTTATCATGTGGAGAAATATCTGTTGCATTTTGGCTGGCTGCTTTAGACATCAGCATCATGTGTAATTACATTTGGCTGAATATGTTTTCAGTCATTTAGAATCACTGGATATGTTACCAAACACAGTGTGCAGTGCTCCTTCTTGTCATATGCAAGGAAGTAAGTAAAGTAATTAACAATTTTAAGTTTAAGGAGGAAGACACAAACAAGATGTCTGTGTTAAAAATAAATTTCAAGCATACTGCAAGCCAAGGAAATATCTGCCAAAAGCAAGGCATTTATTTCTCTGGAAATGAAGGAGTTTGGGAGTCAGTCAATGCTAATGTAAATGAACAAAAGTATAGAGTGCAAAAGTGTGAATTTGGCAACCTGAATGATAAGGAATAGTACTGTGTAATCAGCTTAGAGCCAGGTTATTAAGGCTAGTTGACTTATATCAGGTAAAGTAACTGATGTGTGCAAAGCCAGTGAATTTCCAAGTATAAAGTAAAAAATCATAACTGAAGAGTTGGAAGTATATGAAATAAAGGCTATGATTGATAAACTGGGTAAATTAAAACCAAAACTGCAAAAACTAATAAATATAAAAATAAAAAATGTAGGCAACTGTATGGCATCCAAGATGGCCCCTGCTAGTAAACAAGCAGGTAGAAACAACATCCAGTGCAAGTAATGCAGCTACTGAAAGTGAATGAGTATAGGAAAGCAAATAACAGAGTGTATGGGTTTGAGGAGAGTCACAATCATTTTGCAAGAGTTTGCAGGAGTCAAAATAGTGTTCCAGCAAAATTCATATGTATTAGAGACAAAATAACTGGACAAAATGAAAATATATGCAGGCATAATTAAATCACACACAGTAAAAACAGTGCATGCTGTAGTCTATTAAAACAATTATGAATACTGCAGCAAATGACAAATGCTGGTCAAAAAAGATGGTTAAAAGTATAGATTATATATTTAATCTGAATATATGACTGATTGCAATGTACTCTGTGAGTCTAAATTTAGGGCAGTGAACCTTTCTAATTAAGGGCACAATACTCCATGCACACTTCTGATGTATTCAGGGTATACATTTATTTATTTATTGGCTTTGGCTTACTGGGAAAATCTGACTGTGCAGTGCAATTTTTCAGCGGAGGCCTGGGGAGAACAGCTCCATTTTACACACATCATGAACATCATTTGTACTGTTTTTTTCATTTACAGTCAGTTTCATTCATGTGCAACAGTTCCATTATTCAGACATCTTTGACACTGGTTACATCACTTACAGTTTTACCCTTCTGGCCAGCTGCTAGAGGATTTCCTATAATAACAGTCTGCTGGTCTCTGTGACAACAGTCTCATATCAGCAGCCCACACTGTTCATCTGTTATTCATTAGTCAAATAAGTGAACTACTCTTTTGCAGTCCCTTTTCAACCATGCCCTAGGATGTACGTACCACATGGACATTATGCACTCTGCAACTACCTCATAAATTTGTGAACCAAAATGTTGGTTGCTTTAACTGTTTTCCCAAGGACATTTTTGAAGCAATAATCTATATGTCTTACTTTCTAGCCAAATGTGTTCTAAAGTCTTCTATTCCTTGTTTAGTGGCTGTAATGGTAAGATTGTGAACTGTAGTTCCTTTTGTATAGGGTTTGATTCCCTTAGCCCTCATTTACATGCTATGTGACCTTGAATAAGTCATTTAGCTAGGCAGTGCTTTATGATGACTGGGAATTTGGGCAAGGCTCCTCAAGAGATCCCCGGACTGCATGTACCAATGAACCTGTATTATAATACATCTCTCAAGAGCTCAGAAAAGTTCTGGATTAGACTTACTGCACAGATATCATAATGGAAACATGGAAGATATACAAGAAAGATAGATAGATAGATAGATAGATAGATAGATAGATAGATAGATAGATAGATAGATAGATAGAAACTGCAAATGTATATATATATATATATATATATATATATATATATATATATATATATATATATAATGTATTTCTCACCATTATGTTATTCATCTGCAGGTTCTTCTATGTACGAAATGAAGATGCTGATAACTAGAATCCAATTCATTATGGGTTTTTTTTTTGTTACAATCAATAAGTCAGTACTACACTGCAGAGACTGAATGTTTGGGAAAGTAATTATCTTCCCCTTCAAGTGACATTTAATTTACATTGCCAGTTTGTTTAATCCAGTATTGAGCCAGGCAATTCAGTTGCTTGAGAATGTGTGTGAAAATGATATTTATTAGCTTCTGAATTAGTCTGTTATAATCTTTCAGCATGTGATTTTTTTTTGTGTAATTTAATAGGCTATGAAAGGCATGATATGAGAGCTAATGAATATGGGACACTGGTGATTATGAATATTGAGGACTTAATAAAACCTTTTATCTTTTGTCTAATGATTCTTTTTATTCAGTGTTAGGTTTAGATTGTATTGATAGAGCAAATAAAGTGATGGACACAGTACATCTGAGCTTTATTGAATAATGGGAACATAAATGTATGAATTTTGTACAGTAGATAAACTTGGCTGATATACCCATAGCAAAACAAAAAAGAGAATAACAATATCCCATCTCTTCCTACTGCATTTGCTGCAATTTCAAAGACCAAACCAATGGCCTTAGCTGAAGACAGGTTATTTAACTCCTTAATTCATTGCATACCTTCTTACAGTAACAATAGCTCCCAATTTATTAATCGTATTATGTGATGATAACTGAAATAATGCTGCTAAAGTGTTTCTGTATAATCTGCACATGTAAGTTAGCTGTAGACATTTTAAGACATAAGTGTGGCATTGCTCTTTTAGAGTGTACCTAGTCCATAATGCATTCCATTGCATATTCTAAAACTAGTCAACTGGGTGTAAGATGTGAAGTTTTAACATAATTTTTGTTGAT
The DNA here is from genome assembly GCF_019279795.1 of Protopterus annectens. Lineage (NCBI taxonomy): Eukaryota > Metazoa > Chordata > Ceratodontiformes > Protopteridae > Protopterus > Protopterus annectens. The sequence goes on from NC_056739.1 coordinate 460,005,534, forward strand.
GGTATATCCCTGACACTTCTAACTCAAGCAGAGTATATTATTGGGTAACAATTGGTGAACTCTTTGACATGATATCAGTACTGGGATTTTCTCAATGAATGAAAAACGAAAAAAAATGTGTTATCATTTATGAAACAAGGCTGTGCCACCAAGAGTGAATCCATAAACTCAAAGTCAGTTCCTCTAGTGAAAAAGTCATTTTACCTCTCTTAAGTCCTTGTTTTACTAAATTTGAGCCATTCAGTTTAGAAAAAAAATGAATTTCTTCAGCCACTAACCCACCATATTCATTTGATATCTCCAAATCCTTCTTCTGGCCTACTGTTAGCAAACTTAAAAAATATATAAAATCCAGGTAAATAAAATTCTCAATACAACAGAATATGCAGTTGTTTCCTTTTCACTCCTAGAAGTTCAGAGTACTATGTATGAGTCAGTTATTGTTGTTGTGTTTTTCGGCTTTTTCCCGGTTAGAGGTCGACACAGCGGAACTCCGGTCTGCTAATGATTGGCAGTTGATTTTTACGTACCGAGTTGCCAGCCCTGATGCACAACCTTCAACGAAGGAACGCCCATTCACGCATGTCTCCACATAGAAGACGCTCTAGCTGAGAGTCGAACCGGACAGTGTCTTACAGTGAGGCGACAACGCTACTGCAGCACCACCATCGCGGTATGAGTCAGTTATTACTATACTCAATTAATATTTTGTGGCAAGAAAAGACATTATAAATAAAAGAGCACATTTCCACTGAGATATACAACCAAAGACTGAAAGTGTTGAACCATTTGTAAGGCAGTTCATAAACTGACAGAAAATGGTGGGTTTAATGGTACAAAAGATGAACAAATAATGGACAGAACTGTGATGGGTCTATATTATATGAACGAAAGTTCATATAAGCAAATGCTCTAATGAGTGAAACTCCCGAGGTACGTGTTGTGAGATCACAATACAGTGGAAACTGGAGTTTTGCCCTTTCCTCACTGTAGTACGATCTCAAAGTTGGAATATATATTTAGTGAGGGGTGTTGGGGTGCAGCCCCCCCCCACCACAATATTGTTTTCGATGTCTGGAATTTTTGCTTATTGAGCGTTCGCTTCTATGACCTTTCATTCATATAATATAGACCCAACTGTGACTGGCTGATGTAGAAGTGTCTCAAAAGTTACAAATGGAAGTTACTCTAAAAAAAAAAGGAACTACAAATCACCAGAGAGGTGGAATTAATAAAAAGGCAAAATGAAGATTCAAACATGGTAAATGATGTATGTGAGGTAAATTGCAAGGTTAATGGCAAGTTTTGTAAAAGGTATAATTCTGATTAAGCTAAGTGACTGCGAAGCAGAGTGACAGCATGGCAAACATACAAAGTGTGACCATTACCATAAGGAGTCACAGCAGTACCCTGCATGTGACGAGATGTAAGAGATAAAGCAGAGTTGGTCATTTTGCTGTCACTTGTGAAACAAAGCTATTTTAAATATACTCCTGAAAATGATACTAAAAATAATATGCAGAAAGCATTTTTCCTGCAATTATTCACTACTGTGGTAATACAGAAGCAGACTGGCAAGTTAAAATTCTTATTCATGGAACATTTCTGAGTTTCAAGACAGATATAGGGGGCCAATATTAGCAGGACATCATGTGCTACATATAAACGTTTCTTGAAACGTCTCCAGTTGCATGAAGCAGACACCACAACTCATAGGCCTGCATGTACTACATCTGAGTGCAAGAGGCACAAGCGTGATTTTTCGAGTTTTTGTGCTGGATGATCTGTACACAAATAATCTACTCAGCAGAACTGCAGCATGTGTGATTGGCTTAATTGTCAGGAGGAACTGAGTCAACATAGATGTGTTTGGTGAAGTTAACATGCATAATTGTGAACCAGTAAAAATTAAGCTAAAACCAAATGCTGTTCCATATGCATTGATCACACCCAGAAGTTATCATTTCCTATGCTGTCCAAGGCAGAATGTAAATGGCTGCAAGCCTTGGATTAACTGAAAGTGTAATTTAACTGAATGGTGTACTGCCATGGTCCAAGCAATTTAAAAGAATCGTTGAGTGTGAATATGTGTTGATTTAAAAAAGCTGAATGACGTAGTTGTGAATGAAGGGTTCTTTTTCCAATACTGGAAAACATAGCACACAAACTTGTTAATGCACAGATGCTTTCTACATTAGATGCTGCCAATGGATTTTAACAAATACTTTTAGAAAAAACGTCAAAAACTAATAGCCTTCATTATTGCTGTTCAAAGCTTCTGTTTTAAAAGACTGCCATTTCCTGTAATATCAGTACCTGCTTTTTTTTTTTTCATGCATCAGGATTTCACAATCAGAGCACAGCTATCAAAGCATGATGGCTTGTCGTTATATAAAATCTGAACTGGAGTACCCCTATCACAGACAGTACAACTACTTTGTCAAATACATGAAGGCCGTTAAGGTCTCACTAAATGCCATGAAGGAGCCAAAATGTCAGTGACAGACATATGGCAATCAGGATATTACAAATCTGGTGTCCAAGTGTTAATCCTGTATCATACATACATTACAGAGACAAGAACCACTTACGTCAGCACCATTACCACAAGGTCCTTGGCAAAAAGATAACTGTTGACTTGTCTGTGTTTGAAGGTAAACATTACCATGTTTTTGTGGACTATTACTCTTGTAACATAGAAGTAATCCATATACTGTCCACAACTAGCTGGCAAGTATTAACCAGAGTCAACGTTACATTCTAGAGATACAATTTACTTACTGAACTGGTTACAGACAGTGGTACACAGTTTATGACCAATGAATTTTAACATTTTGTTGCTGACTGTGGATTAACCCATACTTTGGCAGGTTCTTACTATCCATGGACAAATGGTGGAGATGGCAGAACAATAAATCATTCTAAACAGAATATTAAAAAATGTCAAATAGAACTCTGCCATTTCCCCCGAACACCCTATACAGATGGGAGTACCCCAAGGGTCAATTCTAGGACCACTGCTATTTAATATTTTTACTAATCAACTACCTACCTATACCCCACACTCATCACTTGTCCAGTATGCAGATGACTCCACAGTCATTTCAATTGCTGACTCCTTTCTCGAACTCTATACTACAACACAGAACTCCTTCTTGTCGATTGAAAACTGGCTCAACCAAAACCATTTAATCTTAAACCCAAAAAACACTAAACTCTTACTTTACATACCTAAAACAATGTCCCACCTGAAACCATCTTTCACCATCGCTTCCCACAACAACACACCTATCTCAGTTGAAAGCCATGCCAAACTTCTAGGAGGTATTATTGATGACCAGCTAAAATTTGGCATACATGTTCTAAGTAACATTAAGAAAACCAATCAAAAACTTGGTCTCCTTTATAGAAATAAAAACTTTCTCTCAAGCAAAGCTAAAATAGCTCTATTGCATGCCTACCTATTACCAACCATTCTCTATGTCTCTCAAATTCTCACCAATTTACAGGCCACACTTACATTTAAACTAGAATCCACTTACAACAAGTAGCTAAATTTGCTGCTGAACTGCCATACTCATCTCATTACTGCCTCACTCTCAGGAAACTGAACTGGTTAGAATTCCCCCATAACCTCCTCCTCTCTCAGCTCCAGATAATTTATTCCATTCTATACCAGCCCACCTTTTGCCCCAGCATCACATCCATCATCTCTCACTACACCCCTGCAAGAACACTCTGGAACTCTGATCAACATCTCCTGCCTATTCACAAACCCAAGATCAACTTAGGAAAAAACCTTTATTGCTATCAGCCTGCTGAAAACTGGAATAAAGTACCACTTGACATCCGACACATTAGACCCAAACCCCAATTCAGAAAGGCAGTAAAAATGACTTAAGCAAAAATAAACTATGTCACTGCTACCCCCCCCCAACTGACCCACCTCTTTTAGCTATTCTATCTCTCCTCTTTCTTCTACATAAATGCAACTCTACCTTTTCCTAATCATTCATCATTTCAACACTGCAAACTATCTTTCCTACCTCATTGCCTCTAACCTATACAACCCTTATAAAATTATTTTTGCTACTTAACCTCCTCTTTTTTCTTACTCTGCCAGTTTATTCTGTTTTTATTACGCGACTTGTCAACAGTCAAATGTGTAAGCTTTGAAACCCTTACACACTTACATGTAACTACACTGCAACCACTTTTGTTTGCCTTGTTAAAATTATAACTGTATGTTTTTCTTGAACTCTGCACTGTACCTACACATGCTGTAATGTCCTGCTAATAGATATTCTATGTGTGTGTTCTTATATTATTAACTGACTACTAACTCAACTCAATTGTATGTAGTTACTGTGGAGCTTTTCTCCCCAGGTCTCCACTGAAAAAGGACTCTGTCCCAGCTGGACCAACCTGGCTAACAAATGTCAAATAAATAAATAAACAAATAAATAAATAAATAATAAAAATAAACAGATTCTCATAAACCTGTCATGGCCTTTTGAGCCATTCCCCACAGAGCCACCAGAGTTAACCTATCACAGCTAATGCTCAGAAAACAAATACAAACTAGCATACCAATGTTAGAATCAAAACATGAACCTAAAGTTATTCTGTACAATATTGTCAAACAAAATGACCAAAAAGTCAACGCCTCATAGATACAGTTTTACAACTAATCTCATTTTGCACACCCTCTACAGTCCCACAATCAGGCCAAGCTGTCCACTTAAAGTTGAAGAAGGAGAAAAAGTGGGACACAACAGGTCTTGCAGTGCAAAAAACAATTTTCCTACATGGTGAAAGCAAAGATGGTGTGATTGTTCAACAAAACAAATGACATGACCACTGGTTAATGAAGAGTGTCAACCTGAATGCAGTGTTCCAGAAAACCAACTGATCTGAGCCAAGAATAACCCGATTAATATCTATAAAATCTGTACCTGTACCAACAACAGATCTACCTCAATCAAACATTTAAAACAAGAAAGTAAGCATGAGTTAAACTATTCAGTGACAGACCTCATACTGTCCATCCAACACAACTGTCTGACTGTCCATGTTCCTAATTCTGTTGACGTCATTTTGCCTAAAAGCTGTAAAAGTTCTAATGCGTATCATAATAGCATGTCTCAAAAGTTTATTTTTCAAGTTCTCAACCCATTTTGAGTAGTATTTGGCAAAGAGTGGCAATGGTGTAAATGTCTACACTTTATACACAATTAATTCCACCCAGAAACTCAGCAGTGATATTCACTGCAACCCCAACCATATTAAACAACAATCCAACTGACACAGCTACAAATGTTTCTGAATCTACTTCCCATCGACCTCTGAATCCAAACTCCTGGTTATAAACATGAATGTTAGATGTATACATAAAACCCAAAACATTCATGCCCACCTATCTATTTACTCATCTGATATACTAGTTACCACTGAAACCTGGTTAAAGAAAGAAGTCTGCTTTACTAGTTACTACTGAAACCTGGTTAAAGAAAGAAGTCTGGTTAAGTATACAAAGCCAGCCCCCCCCCCCCAGAATTTCATATAGTTAGGCTTGACAGGAAAAACAACCATGCTGGTGGTGTCAGTCACATTTAATCTCCTTTCTCCTAGTCTCTATCTGTACTATAAGAAAACTTCTTCAGAAACTAAAACCAACCTGGCCAACATCCAACAGATTACCTAAAAATAGCAGCAGATGATATCTCTTTCCCTATATCAATACTGATAAACTGATCCATATGTGAGAGATATGCCTCATTCATCAGGAAGAAGTCCTATACGATACAACTCTACAAAGATGGCACATCAGTAGTCTTTTCCCACTACAGACCTATTGCAATGCAGTCCTCTGTCTAAAATACTAGAAAAATGCATCCACACACAACTTATGTAGTATACTGACTCTAACAGCCTTCTCTCATCCTTCCAACCAGTCACTGTCAATGTCCCACAAGGATTAATATTAGGCCCTCTCACATTTTTATAAATAAAATACATACTGCCGCCCACCTTGCTAGCATGGTTCAATATGCTGATGACAAAATCCTTATATGTCAGCCCCATCCCTACCACCACTTCAAGATATCACCCACAATTCTTTCACTGCTATTGAAACTTGGATAAAGGATAAAAATTTACTTTTGAAAACTAAAAAAATTTGTGCTGTTCCCTACTAAGCAGTACCAAAATGAAACACAATCTTTCGAAATAACCTCAACCAGCAACTCAGAAATTACATTGTAACTCAATCAAACCTTCTGGGCATCTTAACAGTAACCTCAAATTTAACCAGAACAGATTACAAGCCATTAAAAAAAGAAACTAGAAACACGGCTCACTTTATAGGACCAAACACTACCTGACAGATGATGTTAAGTCAAAAACTAGTATCTACCTTTCTTCTTCCATCCCTACTGTGTGTTTCATCTAGTCTTATAAACCTAAACACTACACATACTGACATGTTCTCCACTTGTTACAATAACATTGCCAAATTTGCTGCCAACCTTACATATAGGACTCATCACTGGAACAGCCCTTGAACAAACTGGCTTGAGCTACCCAACTATTTAACATACTGACAACTTATTACTACACACAATCTTATATGTGCACCAGAAAAATGTCCAGCATTAAAAGATACCTTGCAACACTACTCTCCAGTTAGAGATCTTTGCTCAGTCAATAAGCTCTTACTAATCACAACAAAGTCTAATTTGTCTGTACTTCTGGTTTTAAATGCTTTTTGGGAACGGGAACAGATGGACAGTTTTATTTAGCTGCTGCATCAGAGAAGGATTTATTTTTGGAAGCTGCCTGCTGCCTGGGCGAAAGCTGCTGCTTCTCGGAGGACTGAGGATGGAGTCTGGACTGGCTGTTGGGATTTACTGGGAGACGTACCACAGAGAAGCTGAACATGTATTTTCAGAGTGAGTAACCTGCTGTTGGGATTTACTGGGAGACGTACCACAGAGAAGCTGAACATTTATTTTCAGAGTGAGGAAGCTGCTGGATGAACACAGACGGTGGGTGTGTGTGTGTGTGTGTGTGTGTGTGTGTGTGTGTGTGTGTGTGTGTGTGTGTGTGTGTGTGTGTGTGTGTGTGTGTGTATGTGTGTGAGAAAATGCCCCCAACGGAATACATCTGGTGGCTGGAGGTACTCAGGCTCAAACCCTATACCTTGGGTACAGGTAAAAAGAGCCTAAAGTCCCTAGCCACCATCACTTGTGAATTAAATGCCTCACATTTTTGTTCTGCTCCTCTGGTTTTCAGGAGTGGTAAAACAAAACCTTTTATTTTAGCAATTTTCTAAGGTTATAAAATAAGTATTTGAAATGTGTCCCTATTTTGGGGCTTTATTCCCCCATTATTGGCTTTGTTCTGTATTTTTCTGCTAAGAGGTCGAGAGCTATGGTGAGAAGTGAGAACTGAATTCACTAAATGATATGATAGCCATTTAAATTTGTCTTCCTGTCTTTCAAGAAGCTGCTGGTTTAGCTTAGTGGTATGTTGCTCTGACTGTAGTGCACAGGATTCTGGGTCCAAGAGTTGGCAGTGAAATGCATGGTGGTAACACAACATTTTATGCAAGCAACTTTCCAAAATTATACAAGCAATGTTTAAAATGTGTCCCTGGTTTTTGCCCCCCCCCCCAATTGAAAATAAGTTCAAAAAGCTGTGCAATATGCCTATGGCTTACACTACTGTGATTCTGTATTTATATATTCTGTGTAGAAGTACACTTTCATCATGTTAATGTTCTGAATAGGGCAGTTTTGTCATTATTGGTGCATGCATTTTGTTCATTGCCTACTGGAAAAATGTCCAAACAAATTTAAAATGCAATTGTGTGTGGAAGTAGACTGTTATCATGGAAATGTTCTGAATATGGCAGTTTTGTCATTATTGGTGCATGCATTTTGCTTCATTGCCTACTGGAAAAATGTTCAAACAATAAATTTAAAATGCAGTTGTGTGTGGAAGTAGACCTTTATGATGGAAATGTTCTGAATAGTGCAGTTTTGTCATTATTGGTTAATACATTTTTGTTTCATTGCCTACTGGAAAAATGTTTAAACAATAAATTTAAAATGCGCTCTAACTTACGTCTAACAAGTGTGCTGTATTATACAAGGAATATAATTTAATACAATCAGGAAGGTGAATCAAGGAATGCGTACATGTATGCAGGTCCCTAAAAATATGTTTGAAAACAGCCCAGAGGAAAGTGTGAAAGGCTCAAAATCATGGGCAAATTTTAAGCTTTACTCTTGTTACCAAAGCAATGGATGAAGGTAAAACAGTTCACACCACATTACCTTGACCTGGCCAAGCCTTTTGACACAATCTCCTACTCAGGTGTAATACAAAAGATGAATAATGTAGGAGCAAAAACTTACATCACCAGCTGCATTGTCAGCTTGGCTCACAGGATGCAGGAGATCAAAACAGGGGAAGAGACCAGTCCCCAATGGAGTCCCCCAGGGCTCAGAGCTCAGACTTGTTCTGTTTTGCATATATATCTCAAAAGTAAAAGGAAATACCAAAGAGCTTTGGCCAGCTATGTTTGAGATGACTGCAAGATAGGTGAAGTTATTGAATCCCCAAATGACTTAACAATCATGCAGGAAGGTTTGTCCCAAATAACTGGTGTCAACATCATGCCAATGCCCTTTGAGAACTGATCCAATTGCTTGGCATTTGGGAACTTGTGTGTACAGTGACCTAACTTTTGACCAACATGTGCCCAGAGTCATAAGAAAGCCTTTCTATATTGCACAGCTTATAAACAAATTGATTGTGACTAGATCTAGAGATGTTGTTGTCCCCCTTTGCAAAGCTCTCATTATGTCAGTCATTTTGTACAACGCCCACTTTGGCATGTATCTGTCCAGCCCAATGCAACAATTGGAATACCTTCCGAGATACCTTACTAAAAGGATACAAGTCATAAACAATAGGTCTTGCATGGACCACCTCAAAGATGTATTACTATACTCAGTATCCTACAGAGCGCTTAGAGGTGACATGTCTGGCATACAAAGCATCTTCTGACATAATACAGATGGACCTATTGAACATCACCAAGTCAAATGGCATCAGAAATACTCAGTCCAGCTATCTAAAATGAATGTTGTGGAGAGATGGATATATATCACAGAGGCTACCACTGTTCCGGAACAGACTATCCATAAAAATAAAGCAAAGCTCATCCATCCATATTCAAATGCAACTTGGATCCAAGGATGGGTAATAGAAAATGTACTCCAGGATTTCCCCTCATGACACTAATGGATAGAGGCAGTTGCTAAATGCTGCACCCCTTACGTGGCCCTCTCAAATTATCGATGGTATGATCGCAGTTGTTTGCACTAGGGCTAATATACAATTATCAGCCATGGGGATAGCTAAGACCAATCAGAAAATGTTAATTGAAGCACCAAAAGGGAATTGGCTAAGCTTAAAATGTCCTCCAAGTGAACCTATGTTGTGGTAGCAAATAGTTATAAAACATTACCCTTTTTAGTTCACTAAGTGCCCCTGTCACCCTCCACCCCCCCCCAGTCTTTAACAGCTTCCGGTGCCTATGCTCCTCATGCAGGACATAGGGCATAAAGGAGACATACAGACGCAAACGCTCAGAACTGAAGAAGCCCCAGAAGGAATAAAATGCCCTCATGGACAAAGATGTGCATTCATCAGGAAAAATAAAGGAAAAAAGGGAGGAAATCCCCCTCAGCCAGGAGGGAAACATAACACAGGGCAAGAGATGGGACAGAGGAGCAAGGAGAGAGAGGAAGCGAATATTGCAGCAGTGAAGAAGTAGACATTTACTGTTGTGGTAAGATTTTATGCCCTTCCATATCACTTTTCCAGTATTCTTCACCTAAGGGAGAATTCAAGAGCTCAAGAGGAAGCCTGGAACTTGGAAGGAGGAAGGCACAGAGGAACCCTCCACAAACCTGTGTAGAATAGCTCTGGCAAAGCCTGCTCTGGCCCTGGAAATAACATCAAACTTGTAATTTTTAGTAAAAGTATTAACAGAGGACCAAGTAGCAGCCTCAAGGATGGAATTGGTATCCGAACCTTGAAAAAGGCACCTGAGGAGGTAACTGCCCTAGTAGAATGTGCCCTTACAGAGGAAGAAAGACATTTGCCATGAAAAGAGTAATAAAAGGAAATGGCTTTTGAAATCCAGGAGTTAGTGAGTGAGTATACTGATCTGAAGTTATAGGAGACTTTTTTTGATAAATAGCTAGCAAACAAGTTGAAAGTTTCTAGATGTATCAATTTATACTTTAGCAATGATAGTAGTAGAGTGCATCTTTGTTTGACTGATACCTTTAACATCTGAGCCATAGATCTCAACCAATCAGGGACAAGTCCAAAAATAATCAAGGACAATCAGGGACACTTTGAAAATATTAGTACTACTAACTTGAGACATTGACAGAATGAGAGAATTAAGCAATAACCCACACCTGGGTGTGGGCAATGCTGGATTTACCCACGGTTGGTGTGGTTTGGTCACGAGGGCAAAGACCAAGTGGCCAAACAAAGACAACCGTGGGTAAATCCAGCATTACCAACACCCAGAAGTGGGTTATTGCTGTTATACAATGACATTATTTAAGAAAAAAATATTTACATTTCTTAAATAATGGCATTGTATAATGCCTCCGTGCTGCCCTTCCGCAGCTGTCTGATGCTCTGCGGCAGTTCTGATGTACTGCGCATGAGTATGCTTATGCAGTACATCAGAGCTGTGGGTGGAAGTAACGGAGAAAGCAAGATCTCCGTTGCTGTTTAGAAACTGTCTCGCTATGTTAAAGGAGTTTAACATAGCGAGACAGCCTTAAAAAAGCAACGGAGAAAGGAAGATCTCCATTGCTTTTTTTAAAGCTGTCTCGCTATGTTAAACTCCTTTAACATAGTGAGACAATTTCTAAAAAGCAATGGAGATCTTGTGTTCTCCGTTGCTGTAAAAAAAAAGACTTATACTAATGGAAAAAGTCTGGGCGACTGGACCTTTTTCCATTAGTATAAGTCTGATTTATAACGTGCACGCTGAACAATCAGCGTGCACGTTTTGGAATATTAATGGGGGGGTTGTTGTATAATGTGAATTAATACACAGTTTCTGAAGTAAAAGAAGTGTATAGGTCTTATTATTGTCATTATTTATTAAGTACAATTCACAACCTTTTGCCCAAAAGTCACCAGTTTTAGGAGGGATTAAGAGGGACAGAGCTGACATTTGAGTCAAAATCAGGGACAGTTGAGAGGTATAATGTTATTATTCACTAAGATAGCTGAAGTATTGTGATGTTCCTTGTTGAGTCACATGTTCCATTGTTATGGGACTGAGGGGATTTTTTTTTACTTTTTTTTGTTGCTAGTTACTTTTGCTTTTTTTCAGTTTGTTAGTTGTTATCCATTGTAATAATCTGTTTAGACCATTTTTAGACCTTTATAAATGGTTTTGTGGGATGCATTGGATCTGTAGATGAACAAATCATTTACAACGAAGACGAGTTGCTTTAACAAATATGTAGTTATGTGTACATAATGATGTGTCATTTTAATTTAAGAAATGAATGTAATTGTATTTGTAACTAAATATATTAATTTAATTTCTTATAGAGAGTTGGTTTTCATCAGCTGTTAAAGATCACATGAACATTGCTTGCAATTTACAGTATTGGTTTCTAATGATAAGACATCTGATATAATCCTACATTTAATACAAGGGCAAGAGTATACTGTTGTTTCCTTGATTTGTTTATTCAGTTTTAAAAATGCATTAATGTTGATAACCTGCAACTCTAGCAGTAATAATTGATCTATTTACATTGTGCTTGCTTGTGAATGCATTTTTTTGTTTTGTTTTGTTCTTTGTGACATTGCCAGATTAGACATTTCCCCACATATTTCTGGAATTTTATTTCTTCTCCTCTGAAACTTTGGCATGTAATACTAAACCTTCTGTAAGATTCCGGCACTTAAATTACCCACATCCCCAGCTCCCATCACAGCATTGCAACCACTTCCTGTGCATCTGCTTCCATATATTTTGAATGTATGTTCGTGTCTGTGTGTTTTTGTGTGTGTCTGTGTGTTTGCTACATATATTTGAGTGTCATTTAGATGATCAAATCATTCGATCATCACATATAAAGAAAAGCCAGTACAGCTGATTGGAAATCAGTTAATTGAACATTGCCAGCTTCGTTTCTGAGTGAGATCATGAACAGTGGGGATTAGAGAATTTGACCTTTCCCTATTGTGCAAAAATCTTGGAGTAGAGCAGTCTTAGAGTTAATACATATAATTAGCAGGGAGTACGGAGGGCACAGTCCCTACATGGAGGGGGGGGGCAGAGAAGTGTGCCCCATTAAAAAACACTGATTTTTATTATTTTTATTATTTTTGAAGAACTAAAGATCAAGGAATTTTCCTTGATCTTTTGAGTTTCATATATATATATATATATATATATATATATATATATATATATATATATATATATATATGTGAGTACATAACCAAGTGTCATATACGCATATAACACAGGTAATTTTTCCTAATGTTGCATCTGTAGTCTAAGGACATATGTTAGAGTTCCTGAAGTATGTTCAGCTGTGTGGTATTTTAGGAAACACAGTTTACTAGACTTTGTTAAGCTATGTACCCTATATAACCCTGGAGCTGATTATATAGTTTTGGATAAGATGGCACTAGGCCTTTAGAGATCACAAAACATTCATAATTTAAATTCCTGTTACCACTGCAGTTTTAAAAGCTGTGGCTCATGTCTCCACTCATAATGTAACAATTTATTCCTGTGTCACAGGGATTTCTACTGACATTCGGAAATGATACTAAAATCCAGACACCATTCCCAGACACTCTTTGTCATGGATCAAAGCTCAGCCTTGTAATTTCTGAAACTAATATCACCTTCCAGCAAGAGGATCAGGCAACTCTACAACCAATTAAAAAGGCAGACTACAGGGCACTCAAGGAAGCCTGGCTGGACAAGGGGGCTCTCTTCTTTTTGGGAGGAATGCCTGGTAAGAAATATCCTCCTTCATTTTATACAGAAATCACAGGATTATTTTATTCCAACACACCATGTGCATGATTATAATACAGGCATCATTAGTCGTTATCAGTATAAAGGTCTGTGAAGTTAAATTTTTTTAGCATCACTGTAGTATGTATGTGTGTATGTATTGGATTTTTAATGTTCTACTTGACTGCAGAGCTATTTTTTGGGGAGTTAGAAATACCTGTCTCCGTGTCAATCCCATGTCGTAAAATAGATATTTAAATAATACTAACCAGAACCAGTAGGGGATCAGAGGAGTCAATGCTGGGCTCTCTCCTATTTGGCATTTATTTTGCAGGCATCCAATTCATTATCCCCTAATTGTGGTTGGCAAAGATTACTGAAGACTGCAAGGTGGACACTGTTATTGGCTCATTCACTGATACTAAACAGCTCCAGCAAGGGCTGGAGATACACATACATACTGAAAACCATCTCAAGTTAAATGCAAAAAACTGTAGCATATGTTCTAAATGATATCCCTCTTCAAACAGACAGACCAACATGGTCATAAGAGACCTGGGTACTTATATGGACAATTCCCCTCTTATTCTATCAACATGCTTCCACCATAATCGGGAAATCCCTCTATCTGTCCCAGTGGAATATATTCAAGATCCAAAGAAATCATCCTGCCACTGTACTCTTCCCTTATGAGACCCAGTACTGAATACAATGCCTCCCTTTGATATGTATAAATCAAAGTATACTGACCAACTGGAAAGGCCCAAAGATACCATACCAGGAACATTAAAGTCCTTATATCCTTCAAGTTTCTTGACCAATTAGCACAGCTGTCCTTATACTAAGTAGCCTTCAGGTGGCTCCACGGTGGCCTGTATCTTGCTTTTTGAGTCAACAAAGACCCAGTGCAATCTTGACATACTGATTCTTTGAAAAATCAATGGCTCTACAAAATCCCACACTAGGGACCTAAATCTAAACTAACAACTAAATAAGACTTACTGGCAAGATACATTCCTAACTCAGTGTATTGCCAGCCTATGGAATAAGTTACCCCTACAAATCAAACAAAGTACTGCTTTGACTACCTTTAAGGCTAGTCTTGATGATTGGATGGGTAGACACAAATTTACACAAGGACGGTCACATACAGCTCGGCTCGGTTTTGGGAGATAAGCACTATTAAGTGCCTACTATTGTCCCTATGTCCTTATGTCCTAAGTGCGATGACCATTTATGACCCCAGTATTGTAAATGGTGCCATTACCTTACCTGTAAACTAGGCTGTTTAACATACAGTGCTTTGTACTCAACCATCTTAATGTGATTATTTAACACCTAATTTTCTTGTCCCGCAATTTTCTGCAGTTTTTCCCAGACACAGAACAATAACATGGGACAGCAGCATTTGCAAGAGATGCCTGTAAAGCTTTTAACCCAGAATAAGTACATTTAAGTAGTTATATTAACCTACTAACCATTCAAATTCCACTCGGTCACTACAACCCCTAGTGGCTCTTTGTGTTTCAGTAGGATTTTTGTGTTCATTTATTAACTGGACCCTGTTATAAGAAGTGATTTGAGAGCATTGCCTGGTTATGTGTAACTTGCTTATGTCACTCAGAGAGACAGAGGTAATCAAACTGAGGATTTCAGGATGACACTGGAAGCCTGAACACTCTGACCCATAATGAGTGCTAGGTCAGTAGTGTCAAACATCTAGGGAAAAGAAATTAGCCACATTCCCATCTATGAGTAAGATACAGGAAGCCTCTTAACAGTTAAATCAGGTGGTGACACAATGTACATAGCCAATACAAGTATACATCTAAAATAATGATTTTAGCAGGTCTGAAACACAAGATGTATCTAAAGGTTTAATGAAATAGCTTTCTAAGCAGTGAATTTACTCTTTTGTTTATGAATGTTGACACATTTCAAATTCAAAAGATCATTTCATCTTCTTAATACATAGCCATCAAACTTCTCAAAGGCCATACATTGCTTGGGAACCACTGATATGACATCTGTGGATTAGATTTTACCTTACTAAGCCTTTTTATTCAGGTACTTCCTGTTTTACTAATTACCTGGCATGGGTGTTTTCTTAAAGTAGTAATAATGCAAGAATGTTGACAGTCATTCAGCATTTATGTGAATTCATCTTAGATAACTACCAATGAGTCATGTTAACATGTTCATTTTTCAATGCTGTACACATTTTGCAAAGTAATATTTTTCGAATAGCCCCTTTTTGGAGGGTTAATTTGTATATCACATACAACATTTTTTATGGAGCTAATTTTATTTTACTATTGTTTACCCCTGTATCCCTCATAGGAAAGCTGTTTTACACACACTGTTCTCCCTCATTCATATGTCCTAGTTCATATGTGTTTATTATTTTCTTCTGATGCTCTCCAATGCTACTTATTTTTTCTGTATGAAACTAATCCTCCCATGTTACTGATGTAGTTAAGGCTTCCATTAATTATGTCTCCATCATGCCTGTCTCCACTTGCACTGCATATATAGCTCATACAGATAGATGCTTGTCACTCTATCCACATACACACTGCCTTCAAACTGCATCTGCCTTTCCCAAGAAGTTGCCTCAGAAACTGTAACCACCATTGCACACATGATCACATGCGTTATCTTTAAAGATGAATTATTCTTCCATTGAGTTGTAAAAATGCTCTCAGAGATCATTTTCATAGGTAAATTATTTCCCAGACATGGTGCATGAATGATTTGTTCAGGAAAACTATCTTCCGCTGAGCTGTGAACATGGTGTCAGGAATGATCTATATTTCTTCAACATCCTGAAGATTTGATCTTAGGAATGACATTTAAAAAAATACCCATCAGTGCTCTGCAGACTTGGTCACAGAAGTGATCAGTATAGATGAATTATCCCTTCATTGTGCTATAAATTTTTTCCCAAGAATAATCAGTTTAGCATTATCTTCCACTGTGCTACAGATATAACCATGGGAATTATATGCAGACAAACAACACCGTTTTATGGTGCTAATTGCATAGTACCAGGAATGATAAGTACCAGCACATTACTCCTTCACTGAGAAAAAAGTTGAAATATATTACTGTTACCATTTTCACTTTATCACACAGACATCTGAGGTGCACACAGTCAAAAAGTATCTATAACTTTTGGGTTTAAGGGCTACATAAGGATGAAGTAACTGCCCCTGTTGTAATTTGATCAAGCTAAATAATCATTAATCTGGAACCAAAAATAACACCACGGAAATGAAGTGGAGACCAAACTCTGATAGATGTATTTAGCTCTTTAGTCTGAAACTTTAAACCAGACTTCCTCAGAATAAAACATTCATACCACAAAACTCCTTTAAATAATTAAATTTGCATAACCAACAATGACAATGTATGTAATGAAGTAATCTGACATTCTCTTAAAATATAAAATTAACGGTGTAGTTCAGACCTGGAAAACTGTCTGAGCATAATGTTATTTCCCACTTTGTTTCTCTCATTTGCAATTTATTTTTGTAATTGCCCCCCCCCCCCGTAATCACAAGATTTGCGATCTATAACAAAACATTTTTTTCTTTAAATCATAACAAATCTAGCTATGTTTGCAAAGTGCCTTATTTAAATTCTCCATTTAATTGCATAATAATATTCCCAATCCTAGCTGATAATTTCCTAGTGGTCATGCCAGATAAAAACAATTACAGTCTATACAGCAGGCTAAATAAGTTATACCAACAGAATTACATGTGTAACATGTTCTATACTATATTAGTATTTTAATATTTTCAGAAGACCAAAAAGGACTCTCATAAATATATCTGCACCAGTTGCACTCATCACAAGCATAAGTATAATTTTTCCTCTCTGCCATCATTTTGTAGTAAAAACTTCAAATTTATACCCTTCTGAGTGGTGAAACATGCATAGTCAGCTATTATTGTAGCCAGTTCTAAATGCCCTTTTAAAATGTTCCACTTCTTAGAAACAATGTTGTTAATGCCCCAACTGTCTAACATCATATCCAAATTTAAAGACGTGTCATGTCGGGTATTGTTTTTACCCTTATTCCCCAATGCATTACCATTTCTCCCCAACAAATCATTGGCATTTAAAGCTTGTTGTAATAGAGATAGATATTTTGTTTTCCTATTATAATATACTTCTTCATCAGCTTTATCCAAACAATTCAACCTATGACCTCTGTCTATGAATGCATTTATAATAAACTTCATCTCCAATATAAATAAATGATCATCAGAGGTAAGGGGGAAAGCTGTTATCATTTGCCCTTTAGGAATGTCACCTTTCATAAACAAAAGGTGATTACTCATAAAATGCACATAACTGTTCTTAAAGGTGCTTTTCCAGAGAATATGACTGTGAAACATTGATTTTCTATATCCATAGTTAACACAATATCTAACAAAGTAATAACTAACTCTTTACTACCAATGATAAAATCCAAAAAAATTGGTACTTCCATTAAGCACCTGAATAAGCATATTACACTCATCCTTCATTCCTTTCTAAATAAAGACAAAGTCATCCACAAAGTGTTTATAAAATGCAACCTTGGAAAATAACCTAATATTTCTAAGGACTGTGTAATCCCACCAACCAGAGCCAATGTTGACAAAAGAAAGCACCGCCTGAGCTCCTATTATAACTCCCTTTATCTGCTTGTAAAATTTGTTATTAAATATGAAATAGTTGTTGCCAGTAAAGGTGGCACTGTGGATAACATTGTCTCTTCACAGCAAGAGGTTTCCCGGTTTGATTCTTGGCTTGGATTCTTTCTGTGTGGAGTCTAAATGTCTTTCCTGTGTTTGTATGGGTTTCTTTCAGGCACTCCAGTTTCCTCCCACATTCTGAAGACATGCAGTAGGTGTATTGGACACTCTAAATTGACCATAGGTGTGAGTGCGTGTGGATGAAATAAAGTGCCAGGGCTAACCACCTGGCAGTGTATACCTTGTCTCTAGGTGATTGTCACTGATGAAGTGACACCCTGACCCCATGTGCAAAAAATGGGGAAAAGGGTTATGGATGGATGGAATTGTTGCCCAATAATAATTCCATTAAAATACAAATAGTATTGAAATAGGTGCTACTGTATTCAGTATATTTAATTCAAAAATTCAGCAAAATTCAATAATTTCTGAAATGGGAATACTAGTGAATAACAACTTAATGTCTGAAGTGACCAGAACAGATTCTTGTCCACTAAAGTTATACATCTTCACTTTTTCCAAAAAATCCCAATAATCTCTCAGATAGCTGTCTAAGCTTTGTACTAAGGGATTCAGCACACTGTCCAAAAAGATGGGAATACTGTGGCTCCTTCTGTATGAAGCCTGCATTGTCCTCCTTGTCTATGTGTGGGAATTATATGAGTGCTCTGGTTTCCCTAAAGGCATGATGTAGGTGAACTGTGACATTCCTCTAATCTGTCTGCAAGTAAGCATGCAGTGTGAGTAAGTGAGTGAGTGAGTGAGTGAGTGAGTGAGTGAGTGAGTGAGTGAGTGAGTGAGTGAGTGGGGGGTACACATGTGCTTCTGCTAAATCTGTCTAGTCAGGGACAGTGTCAATGAGTGAGTGTCTATATGGCTAAAATCACCAATTTTATCTGAGGATGCAGAAAATATTGGTGGCACATAAATCCTTTGGCTAACAGTAAAAGAGAACTGTTAACAAGCATTCATTTAAAAAATAAAAAGTCATAAAATGCATCACAGAATACTTAGACACCAGGGGAGTCTGCAGGATTTTTTGCAGGGAGGTGCAAACCCAGAACACCCCCCCCCCACACACACACACACACAAACAACCATTCCAGTGTCCCATTACTTGGCTATTTCTCCCCAGTTGCAATAAACACTGTTCAAACCTCTCAGTGTGCATACTGTTTTATGCTTTACTTCTACAATCATCATCCTCTTTCAGCTGTTCCCATTAGGGGTAGCCACAGCAGATCACCTGTTTCCATTTCTTTTTGTCCTCTGCATCTTGCTCTGTCACACCAACCACCTGCATGTCTTCTCTCACCACATCCATAAACCTTATCTTAGGCCTTCCTCTCTTCCTGTTACCTGGTAGCTTCATCCTTAGCATCTTTTTCCCAATATACTCAGCATCCCTCCACAGCACATGTCCAAACCAACGTAATCATGCCTCTCTGGCTTTGTCTCCAAACCTTCCAACCTGGGCTGATCCTCTAATATACTTATTCCTAATCCTGTCCACCCTCATCACACCCAGTGCAAATCTTAACATCTTTAATTCTGCCACATCCAGCTCAAACTCCTGCCTTTTTGTCAGTGTCACTGTCTCCAACCCATATAACATAGCTGGCCTCACTACCCTCTTGTAGACCTTCCCTTTCACTTTTACAGGTACTCGTCTGTCACAAATCACTCCTGACACTCTTCTCCATCCACTCCATCCTGCCTGTACTCTCTTCTTCACCTCTCTTCCACACTCACCATTACTCTGAACTATTGACCCCAAGTATTTAAACTCATCCACCTTTGCCACCTCTACTCCTTGCATCCTCACCATTCCTCTATCCTCCCTCTCATTCACACACATATATTCTGTCTTAGTCCTGCTGACCTTCATTCCTCTTCTCTCTAGAGCATATCTCCATCTCTCCAGGGTCTCCTCCACCTGTTCCCTACTCTCACTACAGATCACAATGTCATCTGCAAACATCATAGTCCACAGGGACTCCTGTCTGATTTTGTCTGTCAACCTGTCCATCACCATTGCAAATAAGAAAGGGCTCAGAGCCGATCCTTGATGTAACCCCACCTCCACCTTAAACGCATCCGTCACTCCCACCGCAGACCTCACCGCGGTCACACTACCCTCATACATATCCTGTACCACTCTTACATACTTTTCTGACACTCCGGACTTCCTCATACAATACCACGACTCCTCTCTAGGCACCCTGTCATATGCTTTCTCTAAGTCTACAAAAACACAATGCAACTCCTTCTGACATTCTCTGTACTTCTCCATCAACACCCTCGGGGCAAAGATCGCATCTGTAGTGCTCTTTCCCGGCATGAAACTATATTGCTGATCACTAATCATCATGTCCCTTCTTAACCTTGCTTCCACTACTCTTTCCCATAACTTCATGCTGTGACTGATCAATTTAATCCCTCTGTAATTACTACAGCTCTGCACATCACCCTTATTCTTAAAAATCGGTACCAAAACACTTTTTCTCCATTCCTCAGGCATCCTCTCACTTTCCAGGATTTCATTAAACAATCTGGTTAAAAACTCCACTGCCATTTCACCTAAACAACTCCATGCTTCCACAGGTATGTCATCTGGGCCAACAGCCTTTCCATTCTTCATTCTCTTCTTAGCTATCCTTACTTCCTCCTTGCTAATCCATTGTACTTCATGATTTACTATCCCTACATCATCCAACCTTCTCTCCCCCTCATTCTCTTCATTCATCAACTTCTCAAAGTACTCTTTCCATCTTCGCAACACACTCTCCTTGCTTGTGAGTATGTTTCCCTCATTATCCTTTATCACCCTTACTGCTGAACATCTTTCCTAGCTCAGTCCCTCTGTCTAGTCAATTGGTACAGGTCTTTTTCTCCCTCCTTAGTGTCCAACCTTTCATACAACTCTTCATACGCCTTATCCTTAGCCTTTGCCACCTCTCTCTTTGCCATGCACCTCATCTCCTTATACTCCTGTCTACTTTCTTCATCTCTCTGACAATCCCACTTCTTCTTTGCCAACCTCTTTCTCTGTATACTCTCCTGTACTTCCTCATTCCACCACCATGTCTCCTTGTCATCCTTCCTCTGTCCAGATGTGATACCAAGCACCTTTCTAGCCATCTCCCTTACTAGCTCTGCTGTAGTTACCCAGCTATTCGGTAACTCTTCACTGCCACCCAGTGCCTGTCTTAACTCTTCCCTGAACTCCACCTCACAATTACCCTTTTTCAGTTTCCACCATTTGATCCTTGGTGCTTCCCTCACACTCCTCCTCCTCTTCTTAATCACCAATGTCATCCTACAAACCATCATCCCATGCTGCCTAACTACACTTTCCTCTGTCATCACTTTATAGTCTCCAATCTCCTTCAGACTGGCCCTTCTACATAAGATATAATCCACCTGTGTGCATCTTCCTCCACTCTTGTATGTCACCCTATGCTCCTCCCTCTTGTTAAAATACGTATTCACCACAGCCATGTCCATCCTTTTCACAAAATCCACTACCATCTGACCTTCTGCATTCCTTTGTTTAACACCATACCTACCCATCACTTCCTCATCCCCTCTGTTCCCTTCACCAACATGCCCATTGAAATCTGCTCCAATCACCACTCTCTCACTCTTGGGTACAGTCATCACCACTTCATCCAATTCACTCCAAAATTGTTCTTTCTCATCCATTGCACACCCAACTTGTGGAGTATATGCACTAACAACATTCATCATTAGACCATCAATTTCCAGCTTCATAAACATCACTCTATCTGACACACTTTTCACCTCCAAAACATTCTTAGCATACTGTTCCTTCAGAATAACTCCTACGCCATTTCTCCTCCCATCCACACCATGATAAAACAATTTGAACCCACCTCCGATACACCTAGCCTTACTCCCCTTCCATCTGGTCTCTTGCACACACAATATACCTACCTTCCTTCTGTCCATTATATCAGCTAGCTCTCTCCCTATACTAGTCATACTACCAACATTCAAAGTTCCGACCCTCACTACCATAGTCCTAGCCTTTCTCCTCTCTTCCTGCCTTCTGCCATGTCTTCCACCTCTTCTCGTCCTTCGGCCAACAGTAGCCCAATTTTACTTCTTTTTTAATTTTACCAGCTTTACTTCTACAATGATTACAGATATTTGGATTTAGTTTACAGCTTTTATTTCAAATTTTAGGGCCTCAGGGCCAATAGCCTAGTATTCTCCTATTTTATAGCACAAACACTGATAGACATTTGCTAAACTTAAACAAAGCAATAGTCTTACAATGAAAACAGACTTAGCATTAAAACTTCTCTACCTTTGAAACTCACATTCACTGAAACTGCATTGAAACCCACATTCAAAGAAAATGCATCTGGCCAGTGGCAGGTTAAGTTTACCTTTGGACTGTTTTCAAATCATAGGCCCCTTGCACACATTTCAGAACTATGCCAAGTGCTTTGATTCACCTTCCTGATTGTATTAATTATAATATATATAATAATTGAATTATATCCCTTGTTAATACAGCATCACTTGTTAGAGTGTGTTTTATAGTTTTGAACATTTTTTCCAGTAAGCAATGAAACAAAACATATGAACCAATAATGACAAATTGCCCAATTCAGAACATTTCATAGGTTCATAGGTAGATACTAGGCTATCAGCCCAAGGGCCTAAGTAAGCCTAGCCAACAAGGTTCCCTGGCTTACGCCACCCAAGAAAGTTAATTTCCTGTGCCCCTGTCGAGCAGCACCACAGAACTGATCCCCGGGGTGTATTTCCTATTTTCCATCCACTCATCAAGATTTTTCTTGAAGAGTGCTAATGAGGAACTTTGCTTGACATAAATGGGTAGCTTGTTCCTGAGTATAAGAAGTCTCTGAGACAGGAATCTATCCCTCCAGCATGTCCTGTTTATTGTGGTGACAAGGTTTAGGTCCCTAGAGCATGTAGCTCGGAGGGACTGGAATTTCTTTAGGTGTAGAATGTCCAACAACTCTGGGTTTAACATAGCTTTATATGTTAGGCAGAGATCTCCTCGGAGTAGGTGATATGCTACAGAGTAAAGCTGGAGTTTTTTGAGACGGTCAAGTGTAGGGCATCTGTTTGAGGCCAGTAATCCACTTTGTGAGGTACTTCTGTGGCCTTTCCAGCTGCTGCAAATGTCTTGTGAGGTACATTACAAAAGGGGAGTTGTACTCTATAATGGGTCTAATGAGTGCTGAGTAGAAGGGAACAATGATATTTTTTTCCTGGATGAGAGCCCTTTTGTGATGAGGTGTGCCACATAGAAGGATTTCCTGACTACTGTGGTGATGTGATTATCAAAGGAGAGACTGCTGTCTACCTGGGTCCCAAGGTCTCTTATCACATATTCGGCATTAATTAGGCTGCCGTTTATGTGGTAGTTCATGGGTACAGAGTTTTTACCAAAGGGGATGACAATGCACTTTTTGGCATTGAGCTTGAAGCCATGGCTCTAACACCAGGCATCTGTCTCAGTGAGGCCTTTGTGTAGGATGCCCACGTCATTTGGGGACTCGATTATGGCTCCTAGTTTGAAGTCATCTGTGAACGTCATTAGCCAGAGGCCTTCTGTGTTAGCCTGTACTTCAGAGAAATAGATACCAAACAGGAGAGGTCCCAGGACTGAACCCTGTGGTACTCCATTGTCACTGGTTTGAAGTCAGATTTGGAGTCTGCAACTTTTACAGTGTGGGTTCTGTCAGTGAGCTAGTTGACAACTCATCTTGTGATGTAGGGATTTATACCTAGTTTAGTGAGTTTAGCTATAATTCCAGAATGGGGGATGGTGGCGAAAGTCTTGACGAGGTCAAGATAGGCTGTGTGAACCACCTTATCCTTGTCTACAGCTTTGGTGACTGCCTCAAAGAAGTTGATCAGGTTCAGGAGGCATGATCTGCCTTTCACAAACCCGAACTGGGTGGCGTCCAGAGTTTGGAGGTTACCAATGTGTTTGCTTATGAGTTCCATGATGATACATTCCATGGCCTTGCAGACCAGGCTCGTCAGGCTAATAGGATGATAGTTCCCAGGATCAATGGTGGCTCCCCCTTTGTGGAGTGGGATAACTGTTGCTGTGCACCATTCAGTGGGCACAAAGCCTGACATGAGACTATGATTGAACATGGTGCTTAGGTGGGGAGCTAGTTCGTTCTGAAGTTTGTGTAAAATGCAGCCTGGGATGTTGTCCAGTCCCATAGATGCTGTGTTTTTGGTTTTAGACAGTGCAGCTTTTACCTGCATAGATGTGATTACAAACACTCTGCATTCTTCCTGTATAGATATGGGCCCTTTAGTGTGTGAGAGGGGGGTAAAGTTAGCACTGAACCTATCTGCCAGGATGTTGACAATATCAGTTGGTTCTGTAATTTTCGTGCCGTTGTGCTGTAACTCAGAGCAGATCTGGGGTGTTGCCACTGAGATTCTTGACATAGCTATAGAATGCTTTGTGGTTGCCCTTAGAATCAGTGGTGATTTTGTTTTCATAGCTAGCTTTGGAGGATCTTATAAGGGATCTCAGCTTCTTACTGAGGCTGACCAGGGAGCTCCTCCACTCATGGGATTTTAGTCTCTTTTGCAACAGTTTCTTCCTTCTGTTGTAGAGTTTGTTTATGGCAGGGGACAACACCAGATTGGCTTCCTTTTTTTGGAGGATAGCATCTTGGTCCTGTTTGGGATAGCATGATCCATGCACTCGTGTAAGTGCTTATAGAGTGCATTTGTGTAGGATTCAGCAGTCATAACTGTATTGTCCATATGCATGGGTGTCATGAAGTTTGCCACTTCTGTCTTAAGAAGCATGAAGTTGGCTTTGGAAAAATTTTTTACCGTGATTTCCTTAATGGTGGGTGGGGGCAGGATGCGGATATTTAGGGTGATTTGATTATGGTCGGATCTGACCAATGAGGACTTGACTTCAAGTGTGGAACACCAGTCACTCATGTTGGTAATGACTAGGTCTAGGATATTGTTGCCTCTGGTGGGGATGTGGATAAGTTGATCCAGGGCATTGGAATTTATGAATTCCAGAAAGCGTTGAGCAAAGGAGTTGATACATGAGTAGTTTTCCCAGTTAATGGTGGGGTAGTTGAAATCTCCCATTATTATGGTGTTTGGTTGAACCCTAATATTTTCCAGTATATCAAGAAAAGAGGAGTGGGAATCCTGGGGCATGGTGGGGGATCTGTAGCAAGCCACAATTTGGATTGCAGTTTTGCCCAGAGTTAGTTGCACTTGGATAACCTTTGATGCATTATTCTGAGCAACTAGCCTGGAGGTGTGGATATCCTTAATGAATATGGGCACACCTCTGCCTTTGGTGTTTTGGTCCAGGTTAGATGGCCAAAAAGTGTGGTATGAGTTATAGCCTGGTAATGCAGGGGTGCTCTCTAGAGCCTTGAACCAGGTCTCAGTCACTGCACAGATATCAATGTACTCCATTTTAAGGAGTGCCTCAAGTGAGTGCATTTTGAGATTTAGACTTCTAGCATTGAGTAGCATTACCCTAAGTTTTTGCTTGCCTGTTCCTGTTACGGTGGTGAATTTGTCATTTGAATCTTGCCTAAAAAAGGCACTATAGGGGCAGCAAGACCCTTAGCCAGTATCCAGAATCCCAGGGGTGACAGGTGCAGGCCATCTTTGGCAAAGCATCATGGTCTGTCGACCATGTCATCCTAGGCAGACAGATACTGGATCCCCTTAGAATGACACCAGAAGCTTAGCCAATTGTTGAAGTCAATCATTTTGTCCTTGTACTGCGGTATCATTCTGGGCAATGGCAGGATGCTACTCAGGGCTAGGGTCATACCTGCCTGGGCTACAAGATTGGAGAGCTCTTCCATATCTCTTTTCATGTAGTCCATGGAGGTACATCTGAGGTCATTCACACCAACATGGACAATGACAGAGTCATATTTGTACTTGTTGTGTCGTGACCTGAGTTTGTGGGTTATATGGCGGATCCTGGCCACTCAAACTTCATTACAATCCACCAATACCAGACAATATGCACAATCTTTGCAGAAGTAAAAGTCATCTGAATAATTTCACATTAAAGAGATGTGAAACTAATGGAGAGGTTGTTGCTAGAAAACAACTTAATATATCAATATTTCATCTACAAATTCAGTGGCTGTTGCCCTTAAACAATAAATTTCCTATGTTACATTTAAAAAATGCTAAGCTTGTATATTGCATTAGGAATGGGTGTCAAGCAGAAAAACAGGTTCATAATTACTAGGCATCTCATCCACAGGAAGACATACGCAGGACTGCAGCACCCCACCCCCTTAAAATACAAATCTACATACTGTGGGAGTAGAACCTACAGCCCGCGACATCAAGATGCAAGTATGCTACCTGCTGTGCTACTAAGACTGTTTTAAAGTTTTACACCACAGTAGTGATACCATTTGCTATTTTGATATTTTAAGCAGACTTAGCATAAGCAGTAGTAAACTTCTCTTCCCTTGACGCTCACAATTCCTTGAAAATAAATTCTACCTGCTAACTCTAAATAGGGCATTTCACTCTCTCTCATACACATATACCTCAGCCTCTTAGTGCAAGAAATCTGGACAAAGCCTAAAATAAATAGGGACAGATTATAAATATTGCTCTCATGAACTTAAAAATTGCTAGAATAACAGGATTTGTGTTAATATGCATTTTTCTAAAGGATATGACATCTAAAAGTCAAATGTCTGTTATTATTTATCAACTTCAATCCTTTTTAGGAGGAATATGGGGCAAAACTGTGGACATTCTGCAAAAACCTGGACAGCTGAGGGGTATGCTACCCCCTTTTATATATGTTTGTATATATCACACACACACACACACACACACACACACACACACACACACACACACACACACACACACACACACACACACACACACACCTCAATCTCTTAGCACAAGAAATCTGGACAAAGCCTGTTATAATGTTGAGGACAGAGGCCCACAACTAGGGACACGTTTAGAGAGTTGGTAGAATAACAGGATTTATGTTAGAATGCATTTTCTAAAGGATATGAAGTCTGAAACTGAAATACATGTCATTATTTAGTAACTTTAATCCTTAGCTCATCCCAGTGATTTGTCAAAAAAAAAACAGAATTTTTATGAGGAACAAACCAAAATATAATGCAAAAAATCTGGACATTCTGTGAAAATCTGTACAGTTGAGAGGTATGACATATACATACATCCCCTGACCTCCATAGAAAGTGGATAGAACAAAAATGTTTGCATTAGTATGCATTTTCTGAGGATATGAAGTCTAAAACTCAACATCAGTGTTCAATGATTTGCCAGAAAAAACAAAATGTTATGAGAAACAAACTGAAAATATGAGGCAAAAATATGGATAATTGTGAGGTATAACCCCCATACACCTCTCCCTCCCTCTTAGAAACACACACACACCACACACACACACACACACACACACACACACACACACACACACACACACACACACACACACACACACACACACACCTCCCTCTTGCAAACATACACACACCCCTCCCTCTTACACACACACACCCCTCCCTTTCATACACACACACACACACACACACACACACACACACACACACCTCCCTTTCACACACACACACACACACACACACACACACACACACACACACACACACACACACACACACACACACACCTACCTCCCTCTTGCAAACACACACAATGAAAAATACATATTTTTTGTACCTGGTATTCTGAGCTACAGTAATGCATCACAATTATTCCACATCTTAATATACTTTAATTTATTTTACCACAAAATGGCCATCACAGGGCAACAGATCATACAGGTTATCAAAGGCATATCTGGCTCATCTTGTAACCAATGCTAATCCTCAGTCTGGAACCCCTCAACCTCATTTTGAGAAGGAAAAAACAACAGGTCCATTCCCTGGTCACATGCTTCTCACCTAAGGAGCAAGCCAGGAAGGTCTGTGTCCTGAGGACCAAAAAAAAGGCAATGCTATCTACCTTTAACACTTGTAAGAAACCTTTTTCTACTTTAAATATATCAAGTGGCTTGTTGCAACATATATCAGACATGAAGCACTGGCCTGACTGCAAAAGCAGTATCAGCATTAATTTACGTACTGGCACTCAGATATGCTGGTACGAAAATTAATGTCAGCACTGAACTACTAATCAATCAGCATTTTCCAATCACATCTCCTAATATCTTGTACCCAGGACAGCTGCCCCAATTTACCCCACAATAGCCAAGATTCTGCAGTTCCCATCATGTGATCTTTTTTCATTCAGTAAGACATTTATATGTACAAGCAGGTAGGCAGGAAGAAAACTACATACTCCAGGAATTGCCTATGCATATCATTTGACACAATGTAAGGATAAGCATTTATTTGTGTTAAGTAAGCTGTAAACACAAATACTGTGCAAAAACTATATACATAACTTTCTACATAAGTTATGCAAGAATTTAGGTATATATCCATCAAGTGAAGGGTGGACCTCTGAGATCTTACTTTGCAAAATTCTTCGTCTACTCATCCACATCTGCTGCATTCTACCACATTATTTTTAATTACAATAGACAGTGCTTCCTGGACCCACATTTGAGTATGAGTGACTGTTATATTATTGCATTCCAAGTATAAATTCAACACTTCACTAAGCATGATGGTTATTATGGTCAAGGATGGTTATAGTACTGGACTGAGGCAGATTTTATATTTTAAACCGAAGAAAGTGAGGCAACATCATTGCTGTAATGCAGTATAAGCATTAGTGTCAGACGTTTCATGTTTTTAAATGCTTGAAGAAGCCACTACAGCAAAGAATTACTTTTATATTCACAACAGTTACTATCACAAAATGTATGCATGATAGTATGAGTGAATCCAGCCTTATATACATTACATAAATAACTCAAAACTTAATAATTTAGCTTGTTTTTGTCAGGAGTCCTGCATCTTGTCATTTACATCACACAAGGAAGTATATCACAGATAGCGTATTGTTAAATGAAATGGCAGGATAATAAATCAAAAAAAGGAATTCACTGTACTTCATGGTTGGCAATAACTATTGCACTACACTGGAACAAAGCTACTAATTTAACATGCTAATACATGAAACAAATGTCAAAGTTCATTTTAACCTCTTATGGGCTATGGATGTTTCCTGGTTCCAGATATGAAATCTACAGTTTAATTAAGGAATAGCACAAACATCTGCCATTAGTGTCAAGTAACATGAAAACAGAGCAGGCAAAAATATTACCCAAAGTTCTATGAAATACTTCCTTTTAAATTATGAACTATGCATATTATTGGGACTTAAATATAGTATACCCAAGAGCTGTTATATAAGACAACAGAGAAGCATGGCTGTATTTTTTAAATAATGCAACATTTTCTGTGCAATCATTCTGACACACACCCATTTCACTTGATCAGCTTCTGTAATCTTGCATATCAGGCCGATTAAATGTATTGCGCTCTCTCTCTCTCTCTCTCTCTCTCTCTCTCAGAATATTACAAATTACTGATGCTTTACAACTACATAAGTAGGCTTTTTGTAACTTCAGGCAAGGAATCTTACAGGGAGAAAATATTGTGAAATGATGTCTGCACCTGAGATTAAATTATCATTCCTTCCACTGTATGGAACATTGCAGTATGCACTGTACAAGTCAATTCAGTACATTTTTTGAAAATCTGTACTTGAGGCAGACCTGAACAGGGGACTTGGAAGTATTTCATCAGGTACTTAATGAAATTATATTAGTTCTTTAAAACAGAACAAGTACTGTACTTTAGATTTTGGCAAATGCTGTCTGACCCTCTAGCACCCAAAATGCTAATCAGACTTGGGTCACCAGTGTTACAATTGAGTGTTACCCATGTGCTCCAGACATGTACCTGGACAATGTTGCTGCTTTACTGTCAGAAGTTCTAGCAGACTTATTGTGGCAGAACAACTGAGCAGTGCTCCTCTATGGGAAATATACTGGGCAAGGCTAATAAATACACACTGAACAGCATAACTGATAAACTCAGAGAACAGGCGTATACTGGCCATCCACATACTGCCGGAATGGTGAGCAAAAAACCTGGACAACCTAACTAGTTCTAGGGCAACATGATTTGCTATGGTTACTTATCACTCTAGATTGATAGTGGTAATTATCTGCACAGTTGCCACTGTTGCCAGCAATATTTTTTTTCTTGGCCTGCATCACAAAGGATTCACTTAACCTTTATTACCATGACATCAACACAGGGAGTAGCACAGTGCAGAAGATATCACACACACACACACATACACCTTTGCCTACCTACTTCCTACATACACGCATACACACCCCTGCCTACCTACTTCTTACATCCACACACTCCTACCTACCTACTTCTTACATCCACACACCCCTACCTATTTCACACACACCTCTTACACTCTTAAACTCTTAAACACACATGCACACACCTACCTCTCACTTGTACCTTCATCCGCACTCCAAACATCTTCTGAAATTCAAATTCTGCATGGGAGCAGAAGATGAAGACGTAAAACCATTGGTTTTCTGTGCCTGCACAATGTGCGACTGGACGCAAAGGGCATTCTTAAAGAAGAACGCTGTTAATTTAAAAGAAAATTAATCTCCTGGTCAGCCGGTTCCTGCACCTGCCTGCTGGCACCCTTGTTAGATCCTTGGATCTTTTGGAGACCTGGTGAGCCCTTGACCATTGGCTGTATAAAGAAATTTTAGCCAAGGCTTATTAGAAGGACCCCTATCCTCAGCCTCTGCCCTGGGACCCACCTGGTCTAAAGCTGGACCTGATCATCAGCTCCTTTTCTTTGCCTGATGTCACTGGTTCCATTCCTGCCAGTAGATTCTTCACTCCCCAAGGTTGCTGTGGTCCAAGTGTAGAACACTGTGATTGTTTGCACTGAACTTCAACTGCCACCTTTTTGCAAGCTAAGTCAGCCCTTTCTAATGCTTTCCTATACCCACCCCCCACCACCACTGCACCCAACTGTGTCAACATAGAAGTAACTAATCTTTTTTTTTTTCTTTTTCTTCAACTGTCTGTGCTCCCCTAATCATTTTTATCTTTCCTGACATTGTTCCTCTTAGCACAATATTTTGTGTCCCACCATTCAGCCATGTAGTATTCAGTACTCACTCTTGGTTCTTCCCCTAAACCGCTCCAGTTTTTCTGTCAGCTTTCTTTGTGGGAATGAGTCAAATAACTTGCTGATAGTCAGATAGACCATGTCTACTGATACTTCATTGCAAAGCACACATGTAACCCAATCATAAAACTGGATTAGTTTAGAGCTGGCAGCTTCCCCTGCCCTTAAACCCATGCCACCTGCTATCATGTAGAATGTTGTCCTCTAGAAATACTGTCAGCTTCCCCTTGGTATTATCTCTGTGACCTTTCCTGCCCCTAGTGTTGACTAACAGAACTGCAGTTGGCAGTCCTACTGAATTTTTATCACACTTGCTGAACTCCAGTCCTCAAGTACTTCTGCACTAGCCAGTGATCTGTTGAAGATCTCTATAAAGGGTCTGCAAGAACACTACTCAGATGTCTGGGGTATCTGTGAGGCATTCCAAATAGTCCTCTGACTTTTTTTTCCGACAGTTCCTTCTCCTCCCCCTTTCCTCTCCATCCTGGTGTCTGTCCATTTTTCTTCCTATTAATTTCTGCCTTGGCCCCAGTTTGACACTCACCATTTGCTTTCCTTTATAAAGACTAAAGCGAAGTATTCATTCCAGGCTTTTCCGCATGCTTCTGCAATCTCCTTCCCGTCTTTGCTCAGTGTGCCCATTGCTGTCTTTGCCTTCTAGCTTTTTCTGTTGCTCTGTACCTAAGAAAAATCATTGTCTCCCTTCTGCCCACTCATTTTGTTGGCCTTCTGCCAATGTCCTTACATTATGGCTCATCCTTCTGCTCTCTGCCACTCCATTTCGCCTCATGTAGGACCTTTCTTTTGCTCTAAATGCTAGCCTTTCCTGTGTAGCCTTATTACTTTTCTTTTCTCTTTACCTTTTGGCCTCTTTCTCACACTTTTGTCCATAGCCTAAGTATTCAATCCCTGACACATTCCTATACTTTATTTATTTCGGCACTTTGTCTCAGTCTCATAGCTCATCCTTGGCCCATCCCAGCACAACATAATCCATTCTCCATAACCTGTCATTGTATTCTCATCCTTTGTCCCCACACAGTGATGTGGTCACTGCTCCCTCAATGATGCCATGTGCACTGGTTAGAACCATACCGACAATACTGCACTTTTTGTTGCAGCCCTGCACCAGCTGCATTAACCCCTTATGGTCCAAGACCTTACTCAGCCATTTCTCACCCCATCAATACACTGGAGCTGAGAATCTCCCAGTCTGTCCTTTGTATAGTCAAAACAACCCATAAATATTACCCTTTTCTTCCTATTCCATTCTTTTATTGTCTCCCCAGTCAGTCATCATCCTCCTTTGACATGTCTGGAACATGATGCACTATCAGTCCAACAGTTCTCCTTCCTGCTGTCCCCTAACGACAGGTCTACTTGTCCTAACTGCTGATCATTCCTACTTCCTTAGCCTATTAACAGTTTTCTGCTTTGCTTCTTTTCTGGCCTTACATATAAGACATTCCTTTCTCTCTCATTTCCAAATAACTTTTACTAGACACTTACAGATTCCTCTTCTCTTTTCACTGACCAATGGTTTTGTGATACCAGCACTTGCACTGGCCCCTAATATACAGTAGTTCAACCTACATCTCAGCCTAGTCCTAGGATGCCGCAACAAACTTTGATTGTCAGACCAGCCCCAGTGAGGACCCTACTCTATCTCCAGTACTACAACATCACATGATAAACACCATTTCATTCTGCTGCTGCCCACTCAGCCCTACTTACACATCTCTGGAATTAATGAACTCTTCCTGTCTGCACATCTCTTATTAACCATTTGCATTCTATACTTACTCATCAAGGTTAAAACATAATCACGTGTTGTAAATAACTTAGAGCATGATTGTAACATTCTCTGATGTCCAAAAGTTGTTAACTGTATTAAATAAACCGCACATTTAAAATGTTTTATGGCCATGCATTATTGTCATGCATACTCCTGGTTGTAAGCTATTGTTCTGTATATTATTGGTTGTAAAGCCCAAGGCTGAACCTGAAAATGGTCCATTTGGATCAGTGTTATATCCTGGACAACAAATGTATAAATAAAAACAAAAGAATAAATGAGAGCAATGCCCAACTTCCCTTCTTACACAACCATTTAACTTCATATCATCATTCACACGACTCAATTCATATAGAATAATATACCATCCATCCATGATCTGAATCACCAATGTGTGTTCTGCCCCTTTTACCTTCTTTTTGCTTCCTAAATACCTACACCCTTCTGAGCTACAGACATAGCTTTAGGAATGACCTCTTAAGAAAGGGCTCAACACCTTCACTGTGCCTAATTTATTAACTCAGTGTGACAGGGCCATTTTCCTTGCAGTCTGCCACATTGAACTGATCTTTATAGTAGCATTATGCCATAACTGTGCTGCAGACATGGCCTCAGGGGCATGTCTACATTGTTAGCACCCCCCCACACACACACACACACACACACTCTCACCCTGTACTGTAGATGTGGTCTTAGGAATGATGAACAGAAAGACATCCTTTCAGATTTCCAAACCAAAAGAGTCCTGTTTAGCAGATGTGATTTTATTATGCAGAATGGACAGAATTGTATCATATTATTGTGTTTTTCCCAAGTTTTCATTGAGGTGAAATTATTTTAGCTAAATATGTTAGGCATGCCTATAGGATATTTGGCCTCAGTGCCTGGTATCTTCAGAGTGATGTTATTTCTACATAAACAAAAACACAAGTCTACTAACTTATGCTTAAGACAGATCAGAAATGAAGCCTTTAGGTAGTTACTTAGCACCTGACTGCCCATCCTGTCACTCTGCTGTGCAGCCTGCATTGTATACTGATAGGCTGCACTGGCTCCCACCTTCTCAAATATTCCCCGAAAATTCTTTCTTGATATAGAAAAAGCTATATCAAGATTCTTATGGTATCCCAAATCTACTAGAATTAAATATGATAAATTTGTACTTACCAAAGATAAGGGGGGGTTGGGTTTGCCAGACGTCAGACTTTATTATAGTATAATTACTGCTTACAGACTAATACAGATAATAAACCATGACCCGTATGTTAATATCTGGACACCTCAGTGGACCAAAATCTGGTTTGAACAACTTAAATCCCTTGGATATAACACCAAAGCTCTTGCCTTTTTAAACTTAAATCAAAAAGCTCTATTCACAAAGAACTTACATCCACTAATTAAGCGTATGATCCTAAATACTCAAAAGTTATTCAAGTCAATACAACTATTCAATGCTCTTGCCTTTATACAACCGCTCCACCAAATTCCTAACCTACCAATAAATAATAAACCCGTAAATCTAACAAATTGCCCCCTGATAAAAGATTTTACAATATGGGAAATCTACAAATGGAAATAATCCAATATACTACAACTAAGATTGAAACTCAACCTCCCTACGAAATATACTATCATTCTTAGCCAAATCCATTATCTTATAAATGCTAAATTTTCACAAACTAATGTCGATCTGCAGGACATTAACTTAGTAAAACTAATACTAAAAAATCTTGTGACTAAAGAAAAAACAATCTCTAGGACATATAAACTTGTAATGAGCATAAAATACCAGAATTCTCTATTATTCTCAACTTATTGGCAAGGGAAAAAACAATTACTTACTGTAGAAAGCAAAAGACTGGCCATTGAAAATACGATCGAGTATATTCCTTTTAAGAGGCTGGTATACACACAAATAATGATAAATAACAATATATATTATATCCCATCAAAACTAAATAAGTTCAATCCCAAATTTTTGCCCATATGCCCACACTGCCCAAACCAAACAGCTGATATTCTCTGTGTTATGTGGAACTGTAGTAAGGTACACAACCTGTGGTGCCCTTTAAGAGCCAGATTAGAGAAAATGGGATATAAAAAAATAACCCTGTCATGGGAGATGGCTATATTGCACACCAACACAAATGAACTTCCAAAAATGTTAAAACATATCCTCATCACGTGTGCCCTTATTAAATTTTACATTACAAAAAATTGGACTGTCACATCTCGAATCACATGGGAAGACTTTAGCAAACTAGCTATTAAATATATCTCATCTCACTAATTAGTTTATACAACAACAAAACAAAAACATTACTATTAGAAATATTGGGGTTATCTACTAGATGTCATTCTGAAGTACTAAACATAGACCTCACACTGACCTGCTATGACAAACTTGCATTATAAGCAGCTGATCTCCTTTCCTGTCTATACACCTAAATACATTTCCTAGTATACCTACTATAACAAGTGATTGAATTCCTACCTCTATCTCTTTATAAACTATGCCCCTTACACTATCTCTCATTTTTCAAATGATGTTAAGAAGTATTTCTCTCCTCTGTTTGCTGATGTAGTGACTTCTAGTGTACATAGTGTATATATTTAGTATTTAGCTTTTATGGTTGTTTTTCTTTTTATATGTATTGTCGACTTATACTTTTGATATGTTGTATTACTGTTATTATTGAAAAACTGAATAAAGTTTAAACTGCCACTTTTTGTCTGCTTCAAACTAGGTATCTACCCAGAAAGGACACAGCTGAAATCAGGTCTATAGATTGTTTTTCTCTACTAGAGTCTAATAACTCCTAACAATTTGGCTATTTAGACTCTTACCCTGCAATTTGGCTATTTAGACACTTACCCTGCAATCTTTAGCCTGGGAGGGGGTTCTAGCCCACTCCGTTCACTACGCTCACTCTGCTCCCCTCCCTGCCCCCTATTTCCACCTACCCCCAGTACCTCTGCATTTATTCATAGCCTTAACCCCACTCCTAATTGCCAGCAATTAGGCTACACCACTACTCGCCCCCTCCCCCTATATCCAACACAATCATGCTACTACCTAATATAATAACAATCCCAACCTGTGTAGTTCTAGCTCACATTGCATCCTACCAAGGCTCCACAGTCACATGCCCCAACAACTTTCACTGCACTCCCTCAACACCCTCCCTCAAACATTTACACTATAACTACACAACCCCTGCCACTAAAACCATCCTCCCAATACACACACTCCATTACCAAACACCTAA
This sequence comes from Protopterus annectens, assembly GCF_019279795.1. Lineage (NCBI taxonomy): Eukaryota > Metazoa > Chordata > Ceratodontiformes > Protopteridae > Protopterus > Protopterus annectens. The sequence goes on from NC_056739.1 coordinate 460,041,687, forward strand.
CACACTGAAAAATAAAATATCCCTAAGATACCATAAGCAATTTACTATGTATATAAAACATATCCTAAACACCCTCTATAAACTAGCCCTTGCTGGAGACATCCATCCAAACCCTGGTCCTCCCAAATCCAACCCAACCACAAACCCTGGCCCAAGCAACCCCCCACAACTGAACTCCTAGCCAACATGAAAACAACAGACCTACTTATAATGTCCCTAAACATCAGAAGCATATGCAATAAAATCCAAGAACTACACGCCAGCATAAGCATATATTCCCCAGATATTCTCTTCCTAACTGAAACCCGGCTCAAACCTCACATCAAAAGTGAGAAAATACTTCCACCTGAATACAACATTCTTTGCATAGACAGATTGTCCAAAAAAGGAGGTGGTGTAGCATTGATATTTAAACACCACCTCAATATTCAACTCCTGAACTCATCTGCCCCTCACCACAACAACGAAGAAATCCTTTATGCCAATCTCAAACTAAACCCAAACAAAACAATCAATATCATAGGATACTATTTCCCACCAGGGCAAAATATTACACCCCTAGAAAATCTCCTGAGCTGGGCTACTCTATCTCTACCCCAGGAAACCATCATTCTCTGCGACTTTAACACCAACTGGCTATCCTGTAATAACAGTCTCCCAACCATTCACCTTAATCTCCATGGGTTCACTCAACTCATTCAATCCCCTACCCAAATCAACAAAAACCCTAACAATCATACCTTACTTGACTGGATCCTAGTCAATAAAGCCCCTCACTCTTACCTAGCAGGCTGCTTACCTAACAATCTTAGTGATCACTCCCCCACTTTCCTAATTCGGCACCACACACACAGTCTCAAGCACATTATCCACAGGCAAATACGGAACAAGTCCAACTTCAACCCCAACTCCTTCATCTCCTCCCTGCAAAAAATTAACTGGTCACCACTAAAATACCTCAACCTAGATGAGGCTGTCCACTTCTTCAACAGTACCTTCCTCTCCATCCTAAACACCCATGCTCCTGTAAGAAATGCCAAAGTCAGATCCAGACATGCCCATGGTTACAAAAGACCACCAGAACCCTAATGAAATCCAGATATAAGGCCTGGGAGTACTGGCAACTAACAAAAAATAACTCAGGTAGGCAATCATTCCTTGAAATGCGCAATAAAGCCAAAAAGCATATAAAATTAAACAAATCCCTCTACTATAAATCCACCTTAAACTCTACCAACCACCACTCTAAGCAATTCTGGTCCACTATTAACACTATCCTCCACCCAGGGAAGGTTGATACCCCTCAGCCGTCCATCTCCCCCTCCTCCAGCATTATAGCTGAATCCTTCAACAAACACTTCACTGAAACTAAAACATCTCTAAAATAACACGTCTCTACAACAACCCCCCCAACTCCTAACCCTAACCCCCGCCACACCTCTTTTCTTCTTCACCTTAGTACCTACCTCCAACATAAAAAAAACATTGTCAAATCTTAAACCCACCAAACTCGCAGCTGCCAACCTCCCCTCTGAATACGTGAAAATTGCAGCTGATACACTAGCCAAGCCAATTTCAATTCTAGTCAACTGTTCCATAACAGAAGGCTATGTTCCCTCGATACGGAAAATATCCCACATCATTCCCCTCCACAAAGGCACCCCCTCCACCGACCTCTCCAATTACCTCTCCATTGCTATCCTCTCCCCTCTCTCCACAATACTTGAAAAATGTATCAACACCCAGGTCTCCAACTACCTCCTAGCTAATAATCTCCTCTCCAAAACCCAACATGGTTTCAGGCCATATCACAGCACTACCTCTGCTCTGCTCTCCTTCACCAACACTATACTTCATCACAAAAAAAATGGCCTCTTCTCTACTGCTGTATTTCTAGATCTTTCAAAGGCCTTTGATATGGTATCTCATGAGCTACTACTCTCTACTCTCCCCAACCTCTTCTTCTCACAATCAGCCTGCAACTGGTTCCACAGCTATCTACATGGATGCCAGCAATCAGTAATCTGGGGCAATAACACATCACCCTGCCTCCCAGTTACTCTTGGAGTTCCCCAAGGGTCTATCCTTGGCCCTCTGCTATTCAAACTTTTCACTAACAACCTACATACTGCCACCACACAAGCATCTCTTATACAGTATGCAAATGAATATACTCTCATCTGCTCTGCCCCCACTCTACCAGAACTACAACAAATCACACAGGAATCATTCTCTCCTGTAGAAAGCTGGCTATCCAATGCTCAGCTCCTACTCAACCCAAATAAGACAAAACTTCTCCTGTTCCAACCTTCCAAAGCCACCCAAAACACCCCCCATTTCAACATTCTTTCCAAAGACAATACCATCATCTCTCCATCAGAACACATAAAATTACTCGGTGTGGAAATAGACAACAAACTTAGATTTGGGACCCACATATCTCTCACAATAAAAAAAGTTCACAAGAAACTTGGTGCATTATATCGAAGCCGCCAATTCCTAACCAAGGCGGCTAGAATCTCCACAGCCAATTCCCAGCTAATCTCCACCCGATGCTATGCATCCCCCATACTTACCAACCTTAGACAGGCAGACCTACACAAGCTGGATGCTTGTTACAACAAAATTGCTAAATTTGCCACTGGAACCTCCTACCGCAGCCATCATTGTATCTCCCTTAAAGAACTAAACTGGCTAGAACTCCCACAACTCCTTCACTTTAATCAACTCACCCTCGCTCATAAACCACCCCTTAACATCCCTTCCCTTCAAACCTTTCTCCAAACCTATCACCCCACTAGGCCCCTAAGATCAAGAAACAAAAATCAACTCAGTGTTATCAAACCCAAAAACTCAGCAGGAGAAGCCATATTTTCATGTACCACATCTAAACTTTGGAACAATCTTCCACCCTCTATAACTACTCTACCTTCCAGCAGCCTTTTCATGACTGCGCTCAAATTCCACTTAAATTTGCAATGGCTTTGTCTTTGTTCTAATTCAAACTAACACCCCCACCCTTACCATCACCCCACCTAGACTCTTAACCAAACTATACTACCGTCACTACTAACCACAGTTAGAAATAGCTAGTTGTCTTTACATACTTTAACATCTTGTCTGACAACTTTGTTACTAATATTATAAACGACAAGAAACTATCTTAACTTGCAACATTTACTGTATATACTGTTTATAATCAATATCTTGTTATTGTATTAAAGCCAACAACCTGCAATGTTGTTTACTATTGCTGCAACTTTGTATCTCTATTTATCATGTACATGATGTGGAGCTTTTCTCCCCGGGCATCCGGGACCTGTGTCCAGTTGGAATTTCCTGGTAAACAAATGTAAATAAATAAATAAATAAAGAGATTTTGGAGAAAAAAAAGTTACACTGGCTCACGCAAGACGTGATGCCACAGAAATCTAGTAATTTAAAGCAGATGTGTAATACAGCATATTCAAGAATTTCACTGCATTGCTGTAGTTAACTGGAGCAAGAAGGTTGCAGGAGATCTTCTGTTATTCCTCACTTCTCCATGGTTGATGGAGACATCTAGGATGAGTTCTGAGTCACAGTTCATTAAATATGAAAAATCTTTTCTAAATTAAACAAGTAAAACAGCTTATATTTAAAATAGTTCTCATGTTTAAGCTGCTTATTTGCATCAGAGAATATTATGAATTTAGTACGATGATTACACTACAGTGTAATAACAATGCTGTGTGCAGTTTACCTTTCAAGCACTGTAGGTTTGAAAGAGACACGTCAGCTAGCATAGCCACTGATACAGCCCTGAAGTGGAACCCAGTTAGTTTGGAGCTACAGATGTGAATGAGTTAATGTATCACTAAGTGCTACAACTGTTCAGCCTGTTGTTAATACTTAAGGATACTTATATGATGCTAACTCTGCTGACTGCATTCATACAGGGATGAGCAATAAATGCATTCACAGCCTGAATGTAGGGCAGCAGAGGGTCTATTGTGGCCTTGGTTTATATACGCGATAACAGAAAAGCAATTTTATATATAAAGATCTTTAACAAGTGAGCGAGTGTGTGCTTATGAGTGTATATGTGCATGTTTGTGACTGCATGCCTATACCTATTTTCATAGTTTTGCTCTCAAGCTAAACTTATGTGGTTGACCTACTGGCTTTTGAAAAGACTTTTTGCTGTTATTCTGTCTTGATATTTGCTATTGCCTAAGTATTTATTAATGCTGTTTTGAAATACTGCTTAACTTTATTACAAGAGGCATATTATTGTAAAATACTGATAATCATTGAGTAATTTCTTGTATGAAGATTAAGCAAGTTACTGAATCTTATGTTACTTGCATTAGTTATATGTTCTAGGTGCAGCTTTTCAAACAGTACTGACTGACTCCGACATGATTTTTTTACACTAGGTACAGACTCCCTCAGAACAGACAACCATAGTTCTTGTAGTCTGTCAATGTAGTTATTTTTTTTTCATTTTTTTCAATTTTTATTTTAGGAATCTCTTGGCTTTATCAAGATGAGTCAAGTGGCTTGTTTTCATGCTGCAGAACATAAAACTGTATTTTATAATTTACTAGTTTAATGATTTGTATAATGGCACAACGCCGTCCAGCAATACACTGGTTATACCTCTGACCTGAGGTTTTCTGCAACTTAAACCTTTCTGGCTTTGGTTGCAACACGCTGGTCAATGTTTAATTTAGTGTAAATAGTTTTTCCTAGATCTTTCATGTCACTGTCTACTTTTAGCGTGCCCCATTCAATTTGTTCTGAAAATATAATTTTTTCCCTGATTTTGAGACTACTGCATTTACTGGTATTGAAAGTAGACTGGGGTTATTGCACTGAATATCGATTTTATATAAGCAGACTAGAAGTAATGTTTGACCATTTTGGAGGTAGTTATTGCTCAGTTTGCAGTCATACTAACCACAGTTCATTATCTGCAGTTATAGATGGGAAATGTTTTTTTTCCTTAAGGGGATGACAACACATTTTTTGGCATTGAGCTTAAGGCCATGGCTCTGACACCAGTCGATGGTCTCATTGAGGCCTTTCTGTAGGATGTCAACATAACTTGGGGAGTTAATAATGGTTCCCAACTTGCAATTGTCTGCGAACTGTGTCAGCCAGACTCCCTTCGTGTTGGCCTAGACATCTGAGAACTAGATACCAAACAGGAGAGGACCCAGGACCTATCCCCGTAGGACTCCACTCATGACTGGTCGGCAGTCTGACTTCGAGTCAGCTACTTTCACACTGTGGGTTCTATTTGTGAGCCAGTTTGCAACCCACCTAGTGATATAGGGGTTGATGCCTAGCTTAGTGAGTTTTTCTATGATTCCTGAGTGGGGAATGGTATCAAAGGCTTTGGCCAGATCAAGATAGGCTTTATGAACCACTTTGCCTTCATCCACAGCTCTGGTGACTGACGTTGAGCAGGCATGATCTACCCTTCACAAAACCAAACTGCGTGGGATCCAGAGTTTGGAGATTCCCTATACCCTTGTTTATTAGGTCCATGATGATGCATTCCATAGCTTTGCATATCAGACTTGTCAGGCTAATGGAGTGATAGTTCCCAGGGTGTGTAGTTGCTCCATCTTTGTGGAGAGGGATGACAATAGCAGTGCACTATTTGGTAGGGACAAAGCCTGAGGTGAGGCTGTGATTGAACAGGGCACACAAATGATTTGCCAGTTCACTCTGTAGTTCATGTAGAACACAGCCAGGGATATTGTTAGGTTCCGTAGAAGCTGTATTCTTGGCCTTGGACAGTGCTGTTTTAACCTGTGCAGCAGTAATATTGGCTGCTTGGCAATCTACTGGTATTGTGATTGGTCCTTTGGGGGAGGGGTAAAGTTGGCACTGAATCTGTCAGCCAGTATACTGGCAATATCTGTTGGCTTGGTATAGGAGGCACCATTGTGCAGGAGCTCAGAGCAAATTTGAGTATTGTCGTGGAGGTTCTTTACATAACTATAGAAGGCCTTGTGGTTGTCTTTACTATCTGCTGCAATTCTGTTTTCATAGCTAGCTTTCGAGGATTTGATGAGGGATCTCAACTTTTTGTTGAGGCTGATAAGGGAGTTTTTCCAGTCTTGGGACTTCACCTTATTCCACATCAGTTTCCTCCTTCTGTTGTAGAGTTGGTTTATGGCAGGGGCCATCAGATTGGCATCCTTTTTTTTGGAGAAGAGCGTCTTGGTTCTATTGGGTATGGCGAGATCCATGCATTTGTGTACGTGTTCGTACAGTGCATTGGTGTATGATTTGGTGGTCATGCAATTATTCTCCATTTGCATGGGTGCCGTGAAATTAGCCACCTCTGTTCTTAGGAGCCCAAAGTCAGCTCTGGAGAAGTTTTTCATGGTGGTTACCTTTGTGGGGGGGGGGGGGACTTCCAAGGTGATTAGTTTGTGGTTGGATCTAACCAGGGAGGAGTTGACTATTGGTGTGAGCAACGGTCGCCCATGTTAGTAATGACCAAGTCAGGGATGTTGCTACCTCTAGTGGGGGTAAGAATGAGCTGATTCAGGGCATTGGAATTAATGAATACAAGGAAACATTGGGCAAGTGTATTGGTATATGAGTATTTTTCCCAGTTAATGGAGGGGTAGTTGAAGTCGCCCAGTATGAGAGTGTTAGGTTGGACCATAATATTCTCCAGGGTGCTTAGGAACGTGGAATGAGTGTCTTGGGACATGGATGGGGACCTATAACAGGCTATGACCTGAATCGCTGTCTTGCCCAATATTAGCTGCACCTGAAGTATCTCTGATGTGTTATGTTGGGCTACCAGTCTGGAGGTGTGCGCATCCTTTATGAATATGGAAACACCACCACCTTTGGAGCTTCAGTCCAAGTTCTGGGGCTGAAAGGTGTGGAATGAGTTATAGCCTGGTGGTGCAGGGGTGCTTTCTGCTGCCTTGAACCAGGCCTCTGTTACAGCACAAATGTCGATGTTCTCCATTTTAAGGAGTGCTTCGAGCAAGTGCATTTTGAGATTTAGACTTCTAGCATTGAACAGCATGACCCTCGGATTGCATTTGTTTGTAGCTGTTATGGTGGTAATTTGGTCTTTGGAACACCACCTAAAAAGGCACTATAGCGGTGGCAAGAGCCTTGGCCAATATCTGGAAGCCCAGGGATGACAGATGCATCTCTGGCAAAGCATCGAAGTCTGTCAGTCATGTCATCCGAGGCAGACAGATACTGGATCCCCTTAAAATGACACCAGAAACTTAGCCAATTGTTGAAATCAATCATTTTCTGCTTGTACTGTGGTATCATTCTGGGTGATGGTAGGATGCTGCTCAGGGCTAGGGTATACTCGCCTGGGCTACATAATCTGAGAGCTCCTCCATGTCTCTTTTCATGTAGTCCAGGGAAGTATGTCTCAGGTCATTCACACCCACATGTACAATGACAAAGTCATACTTTTACCTGTTGTTGAGGGACCTGAGTGTGTGCGTTATGTGGCGGATCCTGGCACATGGCAGGAAGCTAACTGTTACTTTCTCCTTATTCAACCTAGTGAGTGGGACATCAGTGTGCCTCTCTATCGAGTCACCTATGACTAGTGTGGGGCATGCTGTTTTGCTTTAGGGGCTTTGGTTGAATGGCACAGTGTTTAGGAGAGTTATGTGTCTCGTGATTATTGTTATGTTGTGGTGGTCGAGTGCATTTCTGCCTTGGAGGTCTCTGCTGTTTGGGTAGATTTTTATTGAGAGCCTCCGTAAAGGTGGGTGTGTGGTTTGTGTTTTTATATGAAGGCAGTGCTGGTGTGTGTTCTGGAGGGCTATGTGTTCCATGTGGTGTGGTGCAAGTGTTGACCTTCTCCTCTTGACCAGCCATTCTGGTCTTGGCTGGAGAGTGCGTGGCTTCCATTTTGGATATATAAGTGCATCTCTTGCAAGTCTGACTGTTGGGAGGTAAGACGAGAGGGTTGTCGGTGTACATGAGGCAGTTGCTACATTGCCTCAGGATGCCCAAGTTCACCAGGTTAATAAGAGAAAGCACATAAAACTGACCTTTAGACATACCTGAAGGGATTGGCATTAATAATAAGTACTGGAGCTGTTTCCTTGTAGAACATTTAGTGCTGGTAGCACTTTTGTGTGCTACAATAATTGCTACAAGAAGTCTAGTATGGTAAAGTGCTAGACTAATAAGCTAGTAAAAGTGCAGGAGAGTAGAGAACTAGCAGATCTAAGGGAAACATTGAAGAGCAGGCTTTGGCACCTCTCAGAAGCTTACAAATAGTCCTGGATACAGCAAAACTGCATCTGGACTAGACTACTTACAGGAAAGGTGGAAAACAAGCGCAACATGGGCTTTTAAGCCAGAAAGTTTAAAGAGACGGAAAAACTGCCCAAACGTCCAATAAACTACAAATTCTGGGCCAAAAACCACTCCTCTTGTGGTAGATAGGCTACCTAGTGCTTACCACTCCCATTGATAAGCTAGAAGGCTTCCCTCCAACACAGAAAGGCTTGGTGGGGCTCAGAAGCTTACATACAGTCTTGGATACAGCAAATCTGTATCTGGACTAGACTAGTTACAGGAAAGGCAGGAAAAGCGCAAACGCGGGCTTTTAAACCAGAAAGTTGAAGGAGATGTAAAAAACTGCCCAAATGATCAATAAACTACAATTTCTAGGCCAGAAACTGCTCCTCTTTAATTAAGCTCTTGCTCTACGAGACCACCCTTTTGTTAACCTCCTGTTTTCAGCAGCTTATTCTCTATTCAACCTCCTTGCATGACCGGTGTTACCATTTTGGGGGTACGGAGCAAGTGTCAAGTTGGGGCCCCTTGGATGCTCCCATTGTAAGAATCACCCGGTTACTGCAACAACCACTCCTAAGCAACCTTTTTTTGATGCAGAGATTTAGTAGTAGTATGCATAGACTAATATGTAACCACAACAGGCCTATGTACCACACCGTGTTGGCCCATCTCACTGAAGGACATTCACAGTGACTAGCATTTAGTTGCAACAATGATACATAACAGCAGCTATATATATATATATATATATATATATATATATATATATATATATATATATATATATATATATATATATATCTACAGGACTAGACAACAGTCGTCGTCCCCCACAAACACACACATACACATCATCCTGTTTTCCCCCCATTCCAGGCTCCCCAAATCATGCACATTTTTTTTCTTCTTTTTCTCATATGTTGCCTCACTCTTCAACATTTTCAAGAAGCCTTGACTTTCTCTATGTTCTTATGCATATATTCAAGTTTTTTTATCTTTATATAACCTTTTCATCCAGTGATGGCTTGAAGACAAAAAATTATGATTAAGAAAAGAAATTCAGTGTTGCTGTTCATCTTTAGGCTTCCTTGCATCTTTTTAACAAGCCTTACTTACCCAAGACAGCAGAACAATAACCATTCAGGAAATAACTCAATTAAGCCAGGGTACCCTGAAGCCACAGGGTTATAGATCCTCTGTGGTGGATATTAAACCATTCTCCCAACCTTTTAATCCAGTGGTGACATGAACAAAAATATTTTTTTTCTTTTCAGGAAAACACAAGTTGTACCCAAGAATTATTTTTCAAAAGTGATAAAATAGCAGCTTGCAAGAAACAAACAGGAGGGTTGTTTTGAAGAATACATAAATCCCATCTGGAAATACTGCCTGCCTCCCTACCCCAACTCCCAAAAAAATACAGCCACTGTCTCTGCATCCCACCTGTGTTAGACTGAGATAAAAGCAGGGGTTCAAATGGCCATAGTAGTGTATTTCAAGTGAATGCTGTCATACATATACACAGCGAGCCTCTTCACTCTTCTAAGGGAGCCTCACCTCTATGCATGGTTGATATCTGATTATGAGGAACATGAAAAAATAACGATTACAGTAATGTATTCCACTTTGTTGCTACTAGACAGCAAATTGATCCATACACAAGCTATAGTTACCTTATTTGTATCTCTCCAAGGTCTGTAAGAAAAGAAAAAAAAACAGGGACTACCCTGTCCCAGACCAACACAAGCTATAAATGACCTTCTCTGCACACCTCTAAGGTTTGATTGTGATTAATTAAAGAAGTAAAGAAAACACCATTCCCAGCCCACAGCACAATCTACAGCAACCTTCTGTACACAGCTCTGAGCAGAACTGGTTTTACAATGGGTGGGGTTGAAAGCAGTGTCCACCACTAATTCCATGTTAAAATTCATTTATACAGCCTGGGGTCTGGGGGCCACCACATCCCCTAGAAGGTCTAAGTGTCTAAATGTTCTATGATGTATTTTATTCTTCACGTTTGAAATATAATTACTTGTTAACTACATTTTTTTTAGTGCTACACAGAAATGTATGTATTTGTTAGGCATTATTGTGTATGCACAGATAAAAAGTCAATGATATTATTCACACACACACACACACACACACACACACACACACACACACACACACACACACACACACACATGCACACACGCACACACGCACACACGCACACACACACACACACACACACACACACACACACACACATAAGCCATGGCAATACAAATTTTATACTGATTTCAGCAAATAGCAATAGATTGTGTGACACCAGTTACGTCCCACCAGATCAGTTATCACACTGCAGCAGAAGTAAGTCACTTTTATTTACCTCTTTGATGAGTAATACACACCTGTCACTGTCCCTGATTTCACAGGTGGTCCCTTATTTTGCCTCTTACTTTTGCTCTGTCCCTCATAAAAAGTTTGATTTGCTGGTAAATCTTTCATGATTACAGACAATCAATAAGTCCAGGGATCAGAGTTTTATACTTCTTATTGTCCAAGAAATGCATGTTGATGCAAAATGCGATACTCTATTAACTTTTTAAGTGAATTAGAGTAATATTTAAAAAAGTATTCTTGACTTTAATAATTATTCTGCTATTATTTTTTCTTGAACAAAAAAGTTGAAAATTATAGTATCTGATGTTCTGCCAGAATTTATAAAGCTTCCTGAGAGAATAAGCCATCCCTGAAGATGGGGAGCATCAGCTCTTCTTAAAATCCCAGGTAAGTACTTAGATTGGTCACTCTGGGCTGCTGACAACTAACACTTACCTCGCTCATATTCAGTCACTGATCATTAGCCTTAGCCTAACAGGATCATATCAGAACCCCCCCACAGCCATGGGTACTGCAGGTGCCTAAAGCAGGTTATGATATTAACATAAAAGGCACAGTAGCGATGCAGGCAGTAAACACAGCACTAACCAAAATGCAGGAAACAAAGCTGAAAAAAGGCTGCTTCATGAACCTGGTCTGAAGAAGCCTATCCAGGTGAAAGCGCTTACCACGTCTCCTGTTTGTATCACAATAAATCAGAATTTTAAAGTTCATGAAGCTGCGTTTTTTTCAGCTTTGTTTCCTGCATTTTGGTTAGTGCTGTGTTTACTGCCTGCACCGCTACTGTGCCTTTTATGTTAGTTTATGTGCTTGGACTGAGTTTGGCACAGGTAGTGTTAGTCCTGTGGGGAGTGATATTTCTTGGACTTAGGTTATGATATTAGTTTTAAAGGAATGAAGATCCATTAGCAAGATTTAACTAAGTCAAGGGCGTTATGTCAGTGGTAAAATATTTAAAGAAATTGTGAAGCCTGTTATTTGACAATACACTGTTACTATAAACAAAGATATCTTTGAATTTTAAAGGAGGTATAAAAATAAGTTATGATACCCACCTAGATTATTAATTACTCAAGGTTGCTGTACTAGATTTTGTTGGATTGACAATCCTATAACAAAATATCAAAATAAGATAACTTGCTGTCTTTGGTGGCCCCCAGGACCAAGGGGCCACCAGCGACCGCAGAGTTCATTGGTACCTAAAGTTAGCTATACCTCCTTGCATTAGTCTTCTGAATATTGCTTTTCATCTCTGATACATTTAATCTAATTTACTTCCTGATGCAGAAAGGTTGCCATGCATAGGATTTATAAAGGCTATAGTAGCATTATCACATTTTGTATCAAATTAAGAAATGATAATGCTTTTGTGAACCATTTAATATGTAGATCACATTGGTGACGTCTGGTAATGTCAACTAGATTAACTGAAATTTGAAACAAATGTTTTATAATTTATCGTCTGAATTTCATCCCTATTTACTACTTTAACTTAGTTTGGAAATAACATCTGACTTGATAACTATGAACCAATGTATTTTGGTAGCTCTTTGTTGCATTTATATATCTAATCTTTAGTCATTAGAATATTTTCTAAAACTTTTGATCTGTCTGAGCAAGAACATATTTTACTTGATTTTATTTTATTACTCTTGGCCAGTAAATATCACATTATCTTTTAAGTATAATATTTTCATTTATTACACACATAGACTAACTGGAGCTTTGACATACATCTCTAACATCAAAAAAATATAACAGAGCTGAAAACTACTTTTTTTCTGGCCACAAAGCATAAACAAGTTTCAGAAGCAGTTTTAGTGTACAAACATGCCCACTTTCTTACGTATTTGTGCATCTATCCTTTTGCATAGTTACATTATCCTAGCCTTTAATTTACTCATAATTTCATTAATCATCCAATGTTCAATACTTTTAATATCCCATTGGTATAATACGCCTACACAAATATTTAATACTTGTTTAACAGCTTTAGTGTCTTTTTGTTATATTAACTTCAAAATCATCCATAACAATCTTGTGTACCTAAATTTTAAGTGAACACATTTACTTTCACACAATTGGCAGAATCACAGCAAAGTCAGCAAAGCCATAAAAATGCCAAGTCTGCTCGTGCAGGCGACAGCTTTGATTTTTTTTGCAAGCACATTAACAGCATTGGCAACTGTTGTTTTTATTCTCTTTTAAACTTGTTTACATGATTTACACTACTATATCACATGCAATCATTAGGCTAATGTCACTGATTTATGAAATATCTCTCCTTTTTAATAAAAAAATGTATTACATTGCTATTAAACAACCCATAAATCCTTAGCCACTGACCAAAATGGTTGAAAAGTCATCCTAAGTAACAGTAACTATTTTATATGTAATTTGCATGTGACATGGAGTTAAAGACTTTTTTTATGTTTGCAGTATGCACCCCAATCTCGCTTAACTTTACTGACTGTGTGTATGAGGTAACCACATATAGGATAACATAATCTCCCCATGTATTATATATAGGGGAAAAGGCAGACATGGACAAATTACAGTGGTAAACCTATTGCTATCTTTCACATTCTTCACATGCCTCTTCATTATCATATGGATTATTTCTGCATGACAATCTGGATCACTAGGCAATAGACACTCGTAGTCCTTGCTCTTTTTGTAATTGTCAGACAAATGCAAATAACCCACCATGGCATTTTAAAAAAACATATTGTGCTAATCTGACACTGCTGTTTTACCATCCTATATGCCACTTACCTTACCACTAAATATGTGGTTACCTTACCAAAGTAAAATCATTTACCACATACATATAAACCATGCCAATGTACTGTCATACAAGACTGAAACATTTACCTTTGGTTTAATTACACTAACGTCAGGCAGCTATCCTGTAACAAACTTGACTAAGTTTGTCAGATTTTCAAGTTTAATCTCTCATGAAGCTGGACGGTTGCTCAGTATTTGAGGCCTTCCTCTGCCTTGAAGACATACATACATACATACATATTTGTGTAGTTACTTAAGTCTGGTTTTATTGCAAACATAGCAGAGGCTCCTTAGCTAGATTCAGTTCCCACCACATGTTCAGCTCCACAGAGCTGTGGGGAATATGCATATTTTTAGGGAGCACATTGTTTCGCAAGAAATTATGTGCAATGCCATATTGAAATTGTTAAGGTCCGTGCAACTCTCTATAAAACTGTGTACCATATTATTGCCATCTGTAGGTTCTCTCTATGTCCCCTCTGAGTATAATGACAATTTAAATCAGATCACAAAGCTCTTCAAACTAAATGCACTTATTACAGTTTACTTAACTACCTCACAATAAGCTGGCAAAAAATTCCTGAAAAATTCACAGTATGCTACGTAATTATTCATAAGTACTAGGCTAGCTGCCTTTGCAGGCCATTTTAAGCCTAGTCAATTTGCCTTCAAATGTGAGAATCAAACCCTGTCTGTAACATAAACCAACCCCCAATTCTTCCAAAGTGAGCCTCCTGTCATGTATAGATGTTCTTAATAGGTGTAAAGGATGCAGTTTTCTAAATACTCCAGCACTTTATGCTACTGTGGACAGAAGAATGAAGGATTCTGTTTTAAATCTACCAAAAGATTAAAGGTCACTTCAGAAATAAGTTTATAGGATGGAATTTCCATTTACAGAAGCTTTGCAACAAAATAAAGAAATGTGAGGCTGTCTGTAACAGCTCTCCACTCACCAAATATAAAAGGGACTTAACGCTAACAAGTAAAAACCTCAAGCACACCATCAAAGGACAGCAAGGCCAGGTATGAACTCAGGGTCACTTCCAGCTCTAAAGATAACCATAAGGCCTTCTACAGTTACATTAGAAAGCTAAATTATATTTATTACTGTATCAAATTTATTTGAAATGGGTTCCCCCACTTTGATTGCAAAGTAATTATAGGTTAGTAGGTAGTTAATGACTACTGGCCCAAGAGCCAAGCTTACCCCAGATTTACTAAAATATTGCTGACATGTCTTAATATTCCAAGAAATGTAATGGTTATGATATAGGCTTATACAAATCAAGAATTCACTGGCTGCCCCTGCCCTATCCATTAAGGACATAGATGCCAAACCAGTTTTTTTTTCACATTCATTGGTCCAAGTTATATTTGAATATAGTTAGGGATGAACTTTGCTTCACAAGGATGAGAAGCTTGTTCCAGGAAAGGCGTAATCTTTGAGACCCATGCCTGTCCCTCCAATATGTCCTGTTTATGTCACAGACAAGGTTTAGGTCCTTAGAATGAGTATTTCTGATATTTGTTTTGTGGATGTGCAACAATCACATCAGTGTGGGACCAGAGGATGTATTGTAGGGTAGGCAATGAGTGATGTGTCTGTAGGAAATCAAGTACAGGGATCGCATTTTGAGATAGTCTGCATAGGATTTGTTGTTTACTCCCTGTATTATTTTTGAGAGGAATATCTGTGGTCTCTAAAGATGCTGCAAGTGCTGTGTCAGGTACCTGCTGAAGGGCACATTGTTCTTAACAATTGGACTGATATGAGCTGAGTACAGTGGAACAATGACCTTCTTGGACCTGAATGCCATGCCCTTACTCATAAGTTGTGCAATGTAGAATGCTTTTCTCACCACAGTAGACACATTGTGGTCAAAGGTCAGGTTACTGTCAACATGTATTCCTAGATCCCTGACCATTGGGTCTTCTTTTATGGGTGTATTATCAATGTGATAATTTCCAGAGGTGGCTGTATTTCCAAAGAGTACTATTATGCCTTTTTTGTATTAAGTTTTAGTCCATGGCTCTGGTACCAGTTTTATCTGCTTCAGGCCCTTTTGAAGGGTGTCTGTATTTTCAGGGGATTCAATGACAACATCTGGTTTGCAATCATCTACAGACTTGGTCAGCCAGAGACCCTTGACATTTGCCTTGACTTCAGAGAACTAGACACCTAAAAGGACAGGCCCCAGCTCTAATCCCTTGGGGGAATCTGATAGTTACTAGCTTGTTTGTGAAGGTGGAATCCCCATCCTAACATCTGGTGTTCTATCCATGAGTCAGCTAGCTATCCAATGGGTGACATATAGGTTTATGCCTAGTTTTGTTAGTTTAAATACAATGTCCAAGTGAGGCATTGTGTTGAATGCCTTGGCCAGGTCAAGTCAGGCAATGTGCACTGTCTTGCCCATGTCCATAGCTTTAGTGACTTTCTTGAAGAGGCCTAGCAGATTAAGTTGGCATTACCTGCCTTTGACAAAACTGAATTAGGTTAGGGGCCAGTGTCTGTAAGTTTTCTGTGTCATTGTTTATCAGATCCATGGTAATTCATTCCATGGCACTGCATATGAGACCAGTCAGACGTATGGATCTGTAGCTCCCTACAGCTATGGAAGGCTCCCCCTTGTGTAGAGGGATAACCATTGTAGTCCTCCCTTTTTTGGAACAAAACCTATCTAGAGACATTGGTTAACATGATTTTAGTAGGTCTGACAAGTCATGTTTTATGCAATTTATGAGGTGGTAGTAGATAAAGTAAGGAGAAACAGGAAGATCAAGAGACATCGGAAGAAGAAATATGGACATGAGAAAGAAAAAGAGATTTAATATGGTGTAATATTTATGCAAAGCAAAACTAATCAATACAAAAAGAGCAGCACCAAAGATATTTGAAGAGAATACAGGCAAAGGAATCCAGACATGGAAAACTTCACAATACAAAAAAAATAAGAGGACAAAGAGGAAAAGTACCAAAAAAAAGTAGTAATGGAGAAGTTAAAGAAATAGAAACTGAGATTATGGAGTACCTCCAAAGTGAAGGATTCAGTGTAGAAAATTTAACTTAGAAAACACCACAGCTGGATACAGTAATGGACATCCAAATTAAGGAGAAACCATTGGAATG
Source organism: Protopterus annectens (assembly GCF_019279795.1). Lineage (NCBI taxonomy): Eukaryota > Metazoa > Chordata > Ceratodontiformes > Protopteridae > Protopterus > Protopterus annectens. The sequence goes on from NC_056739.1 coordinate 460,058,299, forward strand.
GGAAACAACTAGTCAGTTGCCATATGAAGATATTCTGGAGCCTTCCACAAGAAACCAGTATAAACGTTCACTTGAAGCTGGACAGCAAGGGAAGGAAAAGGAACCGGTGGCAATTCTGACACAGTCAATGTTGAGGAGTGATAGGCCAGTGAGTTCCCTTATGACAGAGCAACGGATGACACAGGATGAAATTGAAGAGAATGTGCCACAGGAAGATGCTATAGAACTTTCTATAGAATGCCTGCAGGAAATGGAGAACAAAAAATGTGACCTCAGTTTAGAAGAAAATGAGCTAAGAGAAGAGTTGCTTGATTTAACAGAGATAGACATATTAAGATCAATGAAAGAAATAGACTGCAGAAGGTCAATAAAACCCAAAAAGTTAGGAGTGTGATAAAACAAATGAACACAGTAATTAGGACTGTCCATAGAGATGCATGCAATATAACAGAAGTAAACAGGATATATTACTGTGCAGCTAAATTAATAACAGATAAAATTCTACCACAAGGACACAGGGTAGTAAGGGAAAGGAAGGGGAGAAATTGAATACCATCACAGAAGTATTGAATAGAGAAAACTATAAAGCAATTGAGACAAGAGGAGTCACTGCTAAACAGTATAGAAGAGGGAACAGATCAACAAAAATACTCAGAAAGATAGACATGATAAAAGTAACGCACAGTATCAGAACAGATCAGGATCTATCTTGTACTATTGCAAATAAACTAAAAATCTCAGCACAGGCAGAAAAACTTAGAAGATATGCAGACAAATATAATGGAAAAATACAAAATAAGCAATTTATTGATGACCCCAAAAAGTTCTATAGAGAATTGGGAAACAAGGCAAAAGGAATTGAAAGACCACCCAAAAAAGAAATAGATACATTTTGGAGAAATTGTCTTTGAAGATCCTGTGGAACACAACAACGATGCTAAATGGATAGAAGAAGTAAAAGAAAAGACAAGAAGTTCAAATGTACAGGATATGAAATGGGATGAAGTAACAGCCAGGGAGCTTGAAACAAAGTTAAGTAAACCCCCCAAATGGAAAACCCCAGGCCCAGTGCAGTATCTAATTTCTGGCTAAAAGTATTAACATCTTTGTATGAAGATTTAGCCATGAGTAAGAACTACTTATATGCACACCCCAAACAGACACCTGCCTGGTTAACAACAAGAAAAACAATTCTTCTACTTAAGAGTAAACCTGCAAGTTATCCCAAAAAGTATAGACCAATAACTTGCCTTCCAACAATGTATAAACTATACACCAGAATTGATGCCAACAGAGTTTATAGTCATATAGAAAAAGTCAATCATGGCAATAGAACAAAAGGGTAATAAAAGAAAGTCATATGGAACAAAGGATCATTTGTTGTTAAAGAAAGGCATAATGGAGAACTGCAAAAAGGGGAAGAATTTAAGTATGGCATGGATTGACTACATAAAATAAAACGACGAACGATACAAATTCAACAACACACGAACAATATCTTATGGGTGGAAAATAAACTCGGATGCACTTATTATATATTATTTATAAATATTTGTGTAATTATTTGTTCATTTATTTAAAAAAAAGGTCTTGTCTCTTTAATTTATTATTGATAATTTAAGAGCTTAATCAGGTACTATTTAAGGTATTTAAGCAAGTTCCAACTCTTCCTGAATTAATTATGATGAAGTCCCAGTTTTAGAGGGATGAAAGCACTCAATTCTTTTACTTTCTTATTTTAATAAAGTGTTGTCATGTTTTAAGTGGTTTGGAGTGTATCCCATTTTGTAAAGTGCATTTGAGTTTAATTTCCACCCATACAATATTTTTATTCATATATGGATTGACTACAAAAAGCATTTGACAGTATCCCACATTTATGGATAAAAGAGTGCTTAAAATATATAAGATGCATCCTACACTGATCGATTACATTACAGTGAGCATGAAACAGTGGCAGAACACTTTGCAATTAAGTCATGATAAAGGACAAATATTATTCCAGGGATAAAAATTCAAAGAGGGATATTTCAGGGTGACTCCCTGTTACCTCTGCTATTCTGTCTTACCCTTAACCCATTAAGCTGTCTACTTAACACAGTAGGCCATGGCTATGATTTGGCTCCTAGAAGGCAATAAAGTGTAAAGACCTCTCATCTTCTTTTTGTGGATGAATTAAAACTGTATAGTTCATCAGATCAGGTACTGAAAGCGACAACTGCAAGTGGTTAAAAAAATTTCAGATGATATAAGAATGTAATTTGGTTTTGATAAATGTGCAAAAACAACCTTTAAAGCAGAAAAGCTGCAACACCAAGAAAATATCAGCTTGGGAAAGGAATGTGATATAAGAACCTGAGCAAGAGGGAGTGTATAAATATTTGGGAAATGATGAAGCATCAACAATAAAACATCAACAAATGTGAATAAAACTCAGTAAGGAATATTTTAGAAAGCTTAAATTAATACTAAAAATAGCATTGACATCTGGGAATAAAGTCCAAGCTATAAACCAATTTGTTCTTCCTGGTTTAACTTACAGCTTGGGAGTGATTGATTGGCCCCAAAATGTGTAGGACAGGTTAGACTGGAATACAAGAAGGATGCTTCATGCTCATCAAATGATTTATAAAAATCAGTCCATACCAAGATTATATATCCCATGTTCTGAAGGAGGTATGCGCCTCCTCGAAACTGATTACATGTATAGATCTGTAATTGTGGGACTGCACACATCATCTGTTCACTTTACAATACCCGAATGTAGTGAACATTCTTAAACATGAGGAGAAATAGTCTAACATGACTTCCCTGCTTTATTTAGCAGGTGTATCTGCACCCAGTGAGAATGGAAATCAAACCAGAAATAGATCAAACTCAGGCAGCAACTGAATGTGCCAAAAAAACAAGAGAAAGAATATAAAGTGAAGGATCAGATGAGAAAGCAAGAAATGTGGAAAATGTATAAATATAGCTGCAAGTATAGGAAACTCTCAGAACAACCTTATGTTGATCAGTATTGAATACAGGCATGGTTAAGGAGAGGTGAATTAAAAACAAAAGATGAAAGGTCAATATTGGCATCCCAAGACAGTGGACTACGTGCATGTTGATTTACAAAGTCCATTGAACATGTGGGATTAACAACAAATGTAAATTCTGCAAAACAGAACTGGAAAGAGTCGCACATGTTGTAGCTGATTGTGATATACTAATGGCAGTAGGACTGTATACTGAAAGGCATAATAATGTGGTAAGATTGTTGCATTGGGGATTGTGCAAACATTATGGTACTGAAGTGGCTGAAAAACATTGATAACATGAGCCACAAAGTATCATAGAAAATTATGGTCTATATCACATGGGATCACCCACTGCCAACAGTTCAAAAAATAGATGCGAGAAAACCAGATGTATTTGTCCATGAAAAGAAGACAAAAGTAGCACTGATTATTAAAATTCCTAGACCCAGTGACTACAGTATCTTATGTACAGAGAGACAAAGTCATAAAATACTAGGATTTGCAGGCAGAAACAAGGGCAATGTGGAAGAAGGATACCCAGACAGTTCCAGTAGTAGTAGGGACAACAGGTCTTATAAAAAAAAAATTACAGTCATACTTGGATATGTTATCAATACATGTAACTCCATATGAATTGCAGAAGGAGTCATTAAACGGAAACATTGCAGGTGCTGCGAAGAGCACTTTTGGCTAACATCAAAGACTGAAACAAAATTCATTTCATAAACTTTAATTGTACTTCATTCCCATCATGGTATTAGAAACCCAAAAGGCTTGGAAAAATAAAAAAAGGGGTAGATACAGTGTCTTACGTACAGAGACACACACACACACAAATTCATAAAATACAAGAATTTGCAGGCAGAAATTAGGGTAATGTGGAAGAAAGACACCCAGACAGTTTCAGTAGTAGAAGGAGCAACAGGTCTTATAAAAAAAAATTTACCATCATACTCAGATATATTACTGACACGTAACAACGTATGAATTGCAGAAGAAGTCATTACTGGCACATTGCTGATGGTGTGAAAAGTACTTCTGACTGACATCAAAGATTGAAACAATACTAATTTCATGAACTTTAATTTTACTTTGACTTAGGAATGGGGTCCATTTCCGTCATGGTATTAGAAACCCAAAAGATATGGAGAAATATTATCAGGGCCTATCAAAACTGTATTTTGGCCATAGAGTGCAGTGAGGACCTGCTTCCAAGTGATAAATGGTGGAGAAATAGTGTGGGATATTTCTTGGGAGAGTGACTTGGAGTGACAATTACTAATATCCTTGCAAATTCAGGCAAATTTCCTTCCATCAGCTCAGCAACATGCTGCCCCCCACTACAAAATATCCAATCTCTCCAAAAATTACTTTGTCAAGGTTACATCCACACTATCAAAAATCAGTAATACTAACACCATGGAACATGGGAATGTTCTTGGTTGCCTTCTAGTAAGTCTCAGTCATGACCTAGTCAAATCCCCTCTTAAACCTCTTCAGTATAATTCTCTCCTTAGCATGCGGCCTTAAAACATGGAGAATGATTGCAGTGGTACAAGTATTCAAAAGTGGCCCCATGAAAGTCTGTAGAAGTATTGACCTATTAACATTACAAGTATTGTCGCTTAAAGTTATGGAGCATATAATTGCTGAGCTTATAAAGCAATGACATAGGTGCCCTACAAATCCTGGCCTGTGCCTACTAAATCTAGTCATTTTCTTCAGGAGGACTGCCAAATTCTGTGGTTATCACCTGATAACCTATACTGCTTGTCTTAACCTTACCAAGGTTCTTGACGCTATCCCATATGCTGGCATAATAGATAAATTCACCTACCTTAACATAAATGCGTATATAGTCTTCTATATAGACAGTTGGCTCTCTGATGGAATCCGTGCTGACAAGGTAGGGGATTCCTCCACTACATGGTGCTCCAGAGGCATCTGTCTTTGCCACTCACCTGATGTTCAGCATCTACATCTTACAAGTAAAGGATGATATTAAGGAACTGTGGCTAAGTTGGTTGATGACTGCAAACTGGGTTAAATTGTCAGATCCCCATTTGCACACTCAGATACTCTGGCAGAGCCTCTGCCAGACCAGAACCTGGTGTGCAGTCATAGGCTCATCTTAAATGCCAAAAAATGGGGTATAGTTACCTTTCAGAAAGACACCGGCCCTTTTTTCAGAAAGACATCACCCCCTTTTTCTTATCAGACTGCTGTTATCCCTCTCAAAACAAATACAGTTATCCAGGACATTAGGAATCTATGTTACTAACATTCTTTTTTTATCTCCATATCTTGCTTGTAGTTAGGAAGTCCTTCTATCTTGTTCACCTGCCTGAAAGAGTACCTAATCTAGGTTTTATGCATTGCTGGTCCTTCTGTACTCTTACCTTATTAGATCTAGCCTTGAATTCTGTGCCAATTTTGGAAAATTTCTTGCCCAACTTAAAAAAATCCAGAATGTTTCTGATCAAAAAGATTTCTGGATTACACAAACTCAGCTGTCCTGGAGAACAAATAGCCCTATCTCTCTTATCTCTTTCTCTCTCTCTAGCCCATATAGACTCCAGAGAGGTGATCTGTTTTGCCTATCAGTGAAAGTCCTTACCCTTTTCAATTTCATCCAATAGTATCTAGTGTGAATGATCTCAACCTCTACTACAAAATTGATAACATCTGTTGGTGTGACAGATTCATGACCCAATGACCCAGTTTATTTTATATCTTTGGAATAACCTCCCTCTACACATCAAACAAAGTAATACTCTATGTCCTTTCAAAACTAGATTTGATGACAGGATGGGAGGCAATAAATCTGTGCTTGAAGTATGTGTAAATAATCTTGTCTGGCATAACTAATATACTCTCATTACCAAGGGGTGTCACAGCCAAGCTTTTTGTCAGCAAATTAGCTGTAAGTTTTGAATGAACCTAGAATCTACAAGACTTTTCACATAAACAATCCCAATTGCAATGTACAAAATGTTCATGCTTTCTGCCACTATATCTAGTAGTACTGTAAAGAACTTTTTGGCCTTTTTTCCCATTATGTTTCACAGTAATGCAAATTAAGGTCTAGGTTTTATAGCATTGTATCTAAGAATTATATAAATGAAAGTTTGATATGAAGTAATTTTGTACTTTTAAGAGGGCATTTTTAGTTAACCTCCCTGCTTCGTGTTTCATCCTTTAGCTTGTGTTCTACTTTCTCAGATCATTCTTTAGCCAGCATCCTTCCATCACTCTCATGCTTTGGGTTCTGTCTTTGATACACCCTGTCTATATCTGGGTGATTGAAACCCCCCATAAGAATGCTATGACTTTCTGTTTTCTGTTGTAGTGGACTCTTAAGGCACGTTTCATTCTCTACAGTAATCTTGGAAGGGTTCTGTAATGCCTAGTGATGTTGAATTATGATTTATGTTTCTCGATTTTTATATGTAACAGCTCCTATTTTGAGGGTTTTTTTCTGTTAATCTTGCTTTTAATTAAAACAGTGCCAAATGTAGTATTTTATTTACAGCAATGAAAGGAAGTGAACAATAAATCTGAGAGTGAACTAATATCTTTAAACCATGTTTAAGTCATGGCAAAGATATTGCTAACACTTTACATTTCTTGGTTTTCCCACTTTTCAAGTTCTAGAGCCATTTCACCCTTCCATTCAGTATGTTTCTGACCTTTTTTTTTCCTCACTTCAATGGCCAGAATTCAGCTTGGGATACTTCTTTTATTCTTGTGTTATTTTTTCTAGTCATACCACACCTGATATCTTGTCTTGTTTTAGCGAAATCAAAACTGCCACTGATGATGGGGTGCTCCTCTCCATTCTAGTTTATTTTTTTAGGATGTGTATAGTTGGGCTTGCAGTCATCAGTTTTTAAAAATTCAGTTCTGCACATCAAGGAATAGTCTATGTCCAACATTATCCATGTGGATGAATTAGTCCTGCAGTCAGCTAAGTGCCTGGTGTCAAGCAAAATGTTAACAGAACAATCAGTTCTGCACTCAGGAACTTTATATCAGATACTGTGAGGAGTTTGGTATGTGATTTGCTCTCAGTGATTCAAAATGAAAAAAGGTGTACAGAGTGAACGGAAGTCCTTTAATGATTATGATAATAAAGGGTTTCAGTTCACTCTGTGCACCTGGAGAAATTGTTTGGAATTATTAAAGATTTTTAGCTCACTCTGCCCTGGTTTCCAGTGATTTCTTTTTTCATTTTAGATTCAGCTGGTGTATCACTGGATTTGTCTGCGTGCTGGTTCACTTATCTTTTGTTTGATTTGCTCTCAGTGAAGCAGTCTGTTCTAGACATGAGCATGTATGTTTGTTTTGCATGCAGTTAAAACTCAGATGTGACACTGCATATATTAGCTTATTAACTCTGCACTAATTTTAAAACCCTGGCTGAGATACTGGGCAGATGTGTGTATAAGCTCTGCACTCATTTAAAGCCTTTGTTACACGTCAGAAACATAGGTTTATCACTTCTGTATTCAGATGAAGGTGCTGGTTCAGGTATTGAGCAGCGTAATGAAGGTGCTGGCTCAAGTACTGAACAGTGTATGGATCTATAATTTCAGCACTCGGATGATGACTCTGATTCAGGCTCTGTGGCGTCTTAAGCAACCTATAACCTGACTTTTTGCTATGCAGTCGCTTTACCTGCAAAGGCCTCCTTTCTACGTTTAACTTGATTGAGCTCTCTATTAGAAAGAAGAGCAGATTCACGTTGCTGAACCACATTTCCACATGCAGAGCCTGTCCCAGAACATGGACTCATTTTGGACACTTTCCTTCACCTGTGACAGTATATACATGTGATTTTTCCCAGTCATCTCAATTGCCTGGACTCACACTTCTGTCTCGGATAACTATCTCACTCTTTAAATTCTACCACTTGCAAACAGCTGACCATTTAAACACGCTAATCTTTCATTTCCTCTTACTCTTCCATTTGTTTATCCTTCCATACTCAAGTAAAGACCAAAGGCAAGTCACTTGGTAAAGTGGGATGTGCTCAGAAAATAGTCCAAACAGAAGACAAATCCACTATTCCACACAAATGCAAATGCAAACTTCTTTTACTGGATAAAATATCAAAACAAAGCTTTCGGATTAGATAATCCTTCATCAGTGTTCATTGCTGAAGGATTATCTAATCCAAAAGCTTTGTTCTGATATTTTATCCAGTAAAAGAAGTATGCATTTGCGTTTGTGTGGAATTGTGGATTTATCCTTCCATACTCCTCATCATTGCAATTCACAAGTCTTCCTATCCACTTTCTATTCCCCAGAACTGTCACACTCCTGCAATTGTTCATTCCATGACTCTCCCATAGCAGCCCACATTTTCAACGTTACCTATATCCACCTGTATACCACAAACCTCAAACCCACAACATCCCATAAATTCATTACTAAAAATTATTTTCAGTTCTCATAATTCAATCACACTATTATCTGACTGTACAGTGATACGCACCCTAACTTTGGACCTGTAGCACAAAACCTAAATCAGTACAGTGTTACTAATAGCCCCCACCACTGCCACCAACAACAACAACAACAACCACACTGGGCTATCTTCATTATCCATTCTTAACTTATATAATATTAATCAACATAGCATTCACAATAAACCACCAGATTTCATGCCTGGATAGCTCAGCACTCCCCAGATATAGTAATAACTGCTGAAACTTGATTAAAGTAGGACTCCAAAGGTGATGAAATTCTTTCACATGGCTATAATATACTGAGACTGGACAGGGAAAAGAAAAGGGGTGAGATGTGACCGTAATGTTTCAAAACATACTTGATCTCCTTTTCCACTCTACAAAACCCTCTCCCATCCAAAACTCTGAAATTTTAGTCTCATCAGTCAAGCTTAACCATCATACAAACATTTGCATTATAGCTGGCTACATCCCACCTGTCAATAACATTTTGACTGCTGAAGAAATTCTCAACTGGGCAACAACAAATGTAAAACAAAAAATGCTCATCTTAGGTGACCTAAACATAGACTGGCAAAGTATTAATAATAAGACAGCTACCAACGCCATAAATCTCTTTGTTTTACCCAACTTATATCCGCTCCAACCAGACTCAATAAATCCTCCCATACCCACATAACCTTAGATTAGATCCTAACAAATTCTCCAGATAAAGTCATAACTAGTGACCATGCCCCTACTTAAATCCTTAAACACAGGACAAATATTCATATACAGCAAATCCATAAACAGGTATGCAACACAGCATCATTTAGCATAGATCATTTCAACTCTATCCTCAAAATCCTGAATTGGAAAGCACTATAACCCCAATGAGGTTGTATCATTTTTCAGCTCTGCTTTCCTTGATCTCCTTGAAGCCTCTGCCCCTTTTCATACTAAATGAATTAAAATAAAATCAACACCCTGACTTTCTAAAGAACCTAATAAAATTATGAGCCAGAGAGATAAAGCACGGAGGGTCTGGCTAAAAAACAAAACAGCTCCCAAACTACAAAATTACAGACACCTCACAAACACCACGAAATGTAAACTTAAACATAATAAAAAAATAATACATATTTCTTAAATCTCCAAAATAAAAGCAAACATAACACAAAGCTCTTTAGGTATTCTATAAATAACCTCTTGCACCCTGGTCAGTCCTCCCAAACTAACCTGACTACCACCCCTCATACCTGAAATCAAACAGTTCAACTTTCATTTCATTCAGACAGTAGCTCTCTACTTAAGATTCAAACTCTGCTGTTAGCCAAAGCTGGATCCATCACTAGGTGACCTAGGCAGCTGTCTAGGTCCTGCTGCTGCTGGGGCGTGGGGCTCGGAAGGCTTAAAAAGTAAAAATAATGCTCCTCTTTAAAATAATGCTGTGCTTTCTCTTTCCATAGCAAGGAGATTTGAATGAGTAGCGATTATCAGCAGTCTGGCCCACTCTTTAAATTGTCAGCCAAATGTGAGGTGTGAGGATTTAGTAGCCAGCAACAGTACAAGCTCATATTGTAAGCCCAGTAAATTATCAGCCAGAAGGTTGTGTGTGTGTGTGTGTGTGTGTGTGTGTGTGTGTGTGTGTGTGTGTGTGTGTGTGTGTGTGTGTGTGTGTGTGTGTGAAGTACTCCACTTAGGTATGTGACATGCTCAGCAATAAACCCTGTACTTAGGTACAGGGGGTGAGATCCTCAGTCCAACTGCCAGACCCAGTTTCTTAAGGGGGAACTCAAGACCTGGTACATGCAAAACTTGTTGTTCTGTCAACTTTTTAACTGATCGAGTAGTTTGACAGAGAAGACATAGGGAAGTAAAAAAAATGAGATGCAGGTGTCTTGCAAACAAACATGTAAGCCCCACCCCCCCAAAAAAATAGCATACTATATGCATGGCTACAGCATTTATATTGCCTGTAATTGTTTTGCTCTATTTATTGCACTAAAGAATGAATTAGTTCATTAATACACCTGAATTGTGTAATATAGTTTAAACATGTTGCATTTTTGTAGAAAAAACATTTTGAATTTTAGTAATATATGTTTGCAGTATCTTCTTTAGGGCCTCCAGCAAATGCACTGGGTTTTACATTTGTCAGGTCATACAGTCTGCATTATTTGTAGTAGTGATGAGAACCGTCTGATCTTCAGCATCCACCATGTAGTCATTGCTGCATATTACTGTGATACAGACTTCTGTACAAGATCAGTTTGTAAAGGATTTCTCTATTTAGTTAATAGCTGTTAGTCTGGTAGTTAGCACAGAGGACTAAAGCTGCAGCTTATTAATGAGTTGCTTCCTGGGGCGAGGATGCAGAGTTTGAACCTTTTCACTTTCCTTCACCCACTGTGCAACAATTAAGCAAGTTATTTAACCAGACAATGTTTTGTAGCTAGGTTCCTTAATAGTCCCTAGGACTGCATGCCTAGTAACTACGAACTTATTCTCACAGTTTGCCAGATATTTCCTATTGCACGGCTGATCTAATTAAGGAAATGTTAAGGCAATTTCACCAGTGCACTATTTTTTTAATGTAACACAGGCAATTTATTCTTCAAAGGCAGCAGGCACTGCATAAAGCAACAAAATGCATGAAGCACTAAAATGCAAAGTTGTTTGCCAGCAGCAACCTCTGCATTAGTAATAGTTCTCTTTAATGTGGAATTATTTAGATGGCTTTTAATGCTGTAGAGATTGTGCATATTGACTTATCATATGTTATCAGGAGGTTAATATTCCTTACGCTCTTTTAAATACTCTTCTACTTAAACTGCGCTACACATGGCTGGATCTTATAGCATGATGATTGTGATCTTTATACAGTTTCACATAGATCATCCAAAGCTACCAATAAAGAACATACAATGTAATTATTCATAAAAATAAGGGGTGTACACAGTCAATAAAATAGCTATAACTGTTGGTGGGTGGGGCGCTCTCTGCAAGACTAGTGTGCATATGTGCATATGTGTGTGTGTTTGTGTGTGTGTGTGTGTGTCCACTTTCAAATTTTGAAAATCCAAAACTTCAAACCTCTAAATACTGAAGTCCAGTGGATCGAAGTTTTGAAATTTCACAACTTTTCAATAGAGATCGAACTTGTCAATAGAGATTGCCGTGATGGGAACTTTACCATTCTCTTCACTGTAATGCAATCTCAGATTTGGTATAATTAAGTAGCGGGGGGGTGGGGATGTGACTTCTGAAGTTTTATCATGTTACTTTTTTTTTTTCATTTTGAGATTTCAGAACTTCAGTCCTCTGAGTTTCGGTATTTAGAGGTTCGAAGTTTTAGAATTTCAAAATTTAAAAGTGGCTCCGCGCACGCATGCATGCACGCACGTGTGTGTGTGTGTGTGTGTGTGTGTGTGTGTGTGTGTGTGTGTGTGTGTGTGTGTGTGTGTGTGTGTGTGTGTGTGTGTGTGTGTGAATTAAGTTGCAACACTAGATTGTGTTTAAGTGGAACAAATTTAAAATATGTGCCTTTGGTCATTACTGTTGTCATTTTTTTTGACACAGACATCTGAGAAGAATGCATTCAATAGTGTTGTTATAATTGCTTGGACTGGGAGATGTCTGTATTTAAAAATGACCCTGCTGAGCTGGTAAAGTAAAAAAAAAGTGGTCAGTCTGTCTTTGTAAGACCAGTGTGGCTATTTCTGTCACAATCAATGATGTGTACACAGTTCATGATTAAGTGGACATAACTGTCGAATAAGGATAGTATTTGATTATCATGATAGCAGTTTGTGTCCTTTAATGGTTGAAATTTTCTGACATTTGTTCATACATTTTGTTTCTCTGTTTATTGGAAAAAATGCTCAAAACTACAAATTTAAAATGCACTCTGATGAGTGTTGCTGTATTAAACAAGAAATATTATTTAAAATACTCAAGAAGGTGAATCAAGAAATACATACATTTATGCATTGTCCTAAAATGTGTTCATGGGGCCCATGGTTTGAAAACAGCCCCAGGTCCGAGGTTTGAAAACAGCTCAGGGCCCATGATACTCAATCCACCAATGGCCAGATGCAATTTCAATAAATATGAGTTTCAAGGAAAAAGAAGTTTACTGTTGCTCATGCAAAGTCTGTTTTCAATGTAAGACTGTTTTGCTTTGTTTAGCAAAGGGCCATCTGTGCAATAAAATCTGAAATAAAAGTTTTAAATTAAATCCAAATATCTGTAATCACTGTAAAAGTAAAGAAAAAAAAACAGAATGTACACTGACAGTTTTGAACAATGTTTATGGTAATTGGGGAACAACAGACAAGTAAAGGGGCATTGGAATGGCCGCGTATCCCATATCCACTGTGGGGTTAACATGAGTAAATTCTGATATTCTGTTATATAATTGTAAAAAGTTTTTTTTTTTTTAAATCTCTAAAGAAGATAGTATTGATTACTGGAGTGGATAATATGAAGGTAAAGGTAACAAGTTTGTGGTCTGACTTAACTAATGAGGGGTCAAGCAGAAGCAGGGAACATGCCAAGGTCAAGTTTGTTCAGAACTTGGACCAGGGTATTACTGCTCTGGTATGATTTCAGACAGTTTGATCCAGATAATTCTCATTAACCCAAACTAAGAAATGTTGCGCATACCCATCATTAAAAGTGTAAGTACTCCAGTCTATAAAGGGATAATTGAAGTCACTGAAGATTAAAGAACTATCTCATATAATGATATTTTTAATGAATGCCAGGAAGTTTTCTTTATCCAGTGGGACCATAGAAGCGGATCAGTAACACATTATAAGTTGAAATTCTGACTTGCTTAGTGTGAGAAGACATTCAGTGAGCTCATTGGTAGGTCACAGACTATTGCTTTGAAAGGGATAATCCCTGATTAACACTGAGACACCTCCACTATTACCACTGGCCTTGAAGAAAGGATAGACACAGAACCATGGCACAGATGGGATGCACTCATTACACTTGAATCATGTTTCGCTGATAACACAAACATGGACTTGTTCCAGATGCAGAAGTGCCAATAAATCAAGAAGTTTGTAATTTAGACTCCTAGCACTGAGAAGGGCTATCTTGATGTTGTCAATGTTATGATCTGATTTGCTAGTTAGGCCGGTATGCTCATTTGATGAACTCTGCCTAAAAAAGCCATGATGGGGGCAACAAAGGCTTTGGCCAGAATACTTAGGCTTTTGAATGAGAGCTGTAGACCATCCTTTGCAAAGCAAGTAGGATTGTCAATCATGTTACCCCAGGGAGATACATACTTTACCCCTCCTAGAATTACACCAGTTTCTTAGTCAATTGTTGAAGACAATTATCTTTTCCTAGAATCTGTGTATCATTCTAGGTAATGGGAGAATACCACTCCAAGCCAGAGTCTTATCCCTGACTGAAACATGTGTAAAAAGTTCCAGCAAGTTTCTCTGCATGTCTTTCATGGGGACGTGTGACAGATCATTCATTCCAGCATGGACTATGATCATGTCATAGTCATACTTATTGGAGAAGAGGAACATTGAGGGCCTTTGATATTTCAGCAGTCCAGGTCCCAGACTAACAGTTAACTTTAACTCTGTCCTTTTTCGGCCTTGTGAGCATGGAATCAATGCGTTTAAAAATGGATTCACCAATTACTAGGATGTTTCCAGAAGCTGATTTACATTTATTGGACACTGGGGTGTTATGTTGTTGGTGGCTTTAGTAGTGATATTTTATTTTATTTATTTTATTTGTCCCTTGGTAAACAGGAAAGTTTGACTGAATCAATGGCCCATTTTCAGCTGAGACCCTGGGAACAAAGCACCACAACAGATTCAAAAACATTTAAACAGTAGTTGATGAGTAATTATATACAAGGGGAGAAAAGCACCAGAACAGATTATATTTTAAAATGAGATGGGGAGAAAGGCTCCACAAAACACACATAAAATGTTTTACAGTAGCTGATAAGTAATTATATACAAGGGAAGAAAATCCCCACAGCAGATAAAAGAAAACAGATTGAAATACATTTACAGAATATTGCTAGGATAAATTGTGATCAAGAATGCAACACGTACGGCAAGTAGCAAGACACTTTGCAGAAGTGGACAGCCTATGTCAAGTAAACTAATATATAGTTATTCAAAATAGTGACTATATTTCTACTAATAAATGGAGGTGAGAAATAACTGAGTATTCTGCTGCCAAAATAGACAGGCTAATAGAATGAGATGCCGAGGAGTAATGTGTGTGTGTGTGTGTGTGTGTGTGTGTGTGTGTGTGTGTGTGTGTGTGTGTGTGTGTGTGTGTGTGTGTGTGTGTGGAGGGGGTTAAGGACATAGAGAGAGAGAGAGAGAGACGATTATTATTAGAAGGATGAGAATGTTATGGAAGGACATGAGGGAGGAAAATAAATAGTAAGTGTTGGTTGAAGAGGTAGAAGACCATATATTACTAGGCAAGAAATTTTCCAAAATTGGCATTATAGTGAGAGCTTCTTTTGATGTTAGTCCATTACTACCTGCATAGATATGGAGGTGTTAATGAATTTAGAGTGAGAAAGGCATGGTTATAGTGAGTAGGTGGATATACATCTGTTTTGAGGGTTGTGCATGTTCAGAGACAGGTGTTAGATAGATATGTTTTTTAGATTGGTCTTGAAATTGTAAAGGTTGCTGGCATGTTTAAGGGATAAGGGGACAGATTTCCAGTTTTGGGCTGCCTAGCTGAATTAGAGAGAGGTCCCTGCTGACAAGTGTGGTTTGTAGGTAGTAGGCAATATTTTGTTTCCAACTCAGAGTTGCCTAGCAGGGATTCATCCGTGCTATAAGTCTAGTAGGGATTTGCTTTCTGGTTTGTGTACTAATTTGTGGACTAGGAGTTGTTGGAGGTAAGTGAGCTGTTTGGGTAATTCAAGCCAATCAAGATTTTTATGACTAAGCAGTGATATGTTATGTTTGATGTGTCAGTGGGAAATTTTGCTATTTTATTGTAGCAGTGGTTTAGTTTATTTTGGATGGAAATGTGAAAGTTAAGCAGTATTGTGGAGCCATATAGCAATGTAGGGAGTAGGAGTGTACAGCCCAGGAGTTTCCTGGATGAATCAGTTAAATAGTAAGTAGTTGTTTTATTCAACAGAGTAACCCTAATTTTTAGTGAGTTTTTGATAAACTGTTGCACACATAAGTCAAATTTTAGACTATCATGCCTAGGAACTTGGTATGGGAGATGACGTCTATAAGGGTGTTATCAGAGACTGTTATTATTAAAAAAATTGATTGAGGTGTTTAAAGGCTTTTTGGAGCAATAATAGCAGCTTTCTTTTTTGGATTGAGTAGAGGCTGGGAGTTATTTAGCCAGCATTCAAATGATAAAAATTACTCTTAGATAATGTGTTGTAGAGTAATTTGATTACTGGCAGAACAGATTAACATGGAGTCATCTGCATATTGATAAAGTGTAGGTTGTTGGGAAATAGGTTAAAAGAAGTGGCTCCAGTATGGAACTTTGAGGAATACCTGTTTTGATGGGAAGTAAGGAAGGAAGGAAGGAAGAAAGGAAGGAAGGTAGGATGAATAGGAAATGCTCTACTTAACAGTCTGGAGTCTATTGGAAAGGTAGCTGGAGAACTAGTTGGTGATGGTATTTGATAGACCAATTGAAGAGAGTTGCTTTAGAAGTAAGCTATGGGAAATGGTATTGAAGGCCTTGGACAGATCCAAAATCATGACAGAAACCAGTTGGCCTTTGTCTCTGGTTAGGTTAATAGTGTCAGTAAAGTTAAGGAGAGCTAGTGTAGTGCTATACCCTGGTCTGAAACCATGTTGGCTGTGGGTAAGAAAATGTTCTTGTAAATGAGTCACCAATTTATTATAAACACATTTTCCAAGGATTTGTGAAAGGGGGCGATAACGGCAATGATTCCAAAGCTGGATATATCATCGGAGTTACCTACCTTGTGAAGTGGGATAATGTAAGACATGTGATTCCTCAATAGACCTATTTATGAGAAGGAATACTAGAAAAGAAATTGAGCCTGCTACTATTTTTAAGAAATTACCAGGAATTCCATCTGGAGCTAGAGTATTCAGTTTAGTTTGTTTGAAGTATTTATTAATTGTTATGATGGATACTGGTTGAAAGGAAAAAAGAGTGAGCATTAATGGAATTGGGAGATGAGACTGAGTGGGATGCAGTCAGATTATTAGAGAAGGTTGATTTGTTTTGAGTTTGGTTGTGAAGTTTAGCAATGCTAGTGATAAAGTGATCATTGAAAGCATTAGCTTGTTTCTTTTGGTGGTCAGTGGGGGTTGGGGTTTGGTTGTCCATTTAAGCCAGGGTGTAGTATTTCAAATATGATGGCCCAGAATTCCTAGAATGTTTGTAGCATCTATTCTGCAAATTGGAGTAGTAACGTTTATTGTCAAATTTTATGTGGCATTTAGCTTTATTTTGTAAGTGTTTATATTGTGGAAGATTGTGTTCTTTTTTATTACTAAACCATGCCTTACAGGCTTTCTCCCTATTCCTTATTAATTTGCTGGTGGTAGGGATGAGCCAAGCAGCAGGGTTGGTTTGCACTTTTTTTATGCCTAAGGGGGGGGGGGGTCATGCTGTTTAGCAGTTCCATAAATATATTATTAAAATATACAACAGCATTATCTAGAGGCAAGATTATTAGGATGTTCCAGTTGTGAGATTGTAGTGAGGTGTTAAACAGTTGTGGTTTAAAGTTGTTCATGTTGTGAGAGGATTTTTATGTGTGCTCCCTAAGAGACATATGCCATTCTCTTGTGGCATATAGGAGCACATAGTCAATAGGTGTGCTAGCTGTGACACTGAAACATTTCATTAGCAAAGGACAACAGGTTACTGCACTGTTGCAGCAAACAAACTGAATGAATGGAAAATAAGTTCAACAAATTTCAAGAAGATGATTAAACTCTTTATAAGCAATAAGTAATGATGAAAAAAGACCCAAAGAGCCAAATAGTAATTAGTCAAAAAAGAACAAAGGCTACAAAACTCACTCTTGGGAAAATGAAGTAAACTATTTCTGCAAATAAGGCTTTTATTACTTAAATGACTTCATCAAACTAATGGTGTACATTTAGAAGCTCAATTAAATAGACAAAAATTCAGACACTGCATGTTCAAAGAGAAGCCAATAAAAACACAAAAGATAAACAGCAATTAAAGTCTTAACGATCTGAATTTTAAAATACTATCGATCTGTGAGGATCTTGATAAGCCTAGCCTTACATTTCCATCATAGTTTTTTGCCGTTATATTTTACATATCAATAATATAGAGATGGAAAGAACATGGATATGTTGCCTCTATCCATGAGGGACAAGGGTGCCAAACCTTTGGTGAATTTGTGGTTAACCATCTGTCCAAATTGCATTTGAACAGAGTAAGAGATGTAGTTTGTTTAATCTAGATTGAAAGATGATCCCATAGAAGTAGAAATCTCTGTGAATCATAGCCTCCCTCCAACATGTTCTATTTATGTTGCAGAAAATATTGAGATCCCTTGAGTGGGTGTTTTTGCCACCACTGAACTTGTGAATGTGTAGCAGGGCTGATAGAACAGGGTCTGCTGAGGTTCTTTATGTGAGGCAAAGGCTGTCTCTCCGTAGTCTGTATGATACCAAGAAAAGGGACAAGGTTTTGAGATGGTCGACATAGTTTATATAATTTTGTCCCTTTGTTTTCTTAATGAGGAAGCATTGTGGTCACTTCAGTTGTGACAAGTGTTTGGACAAGTACTGAGAGGGGCATTATACTCAATAATGAGCATAATAAGTGATGTGTACAGTGGAGTGATTACATCCCTAGACCTGGATGCAGGGGCGGCTCGTGCTATAGGACTGCAGGACTGCAGCCTCCCCACCTCTACAATAAACTTTTTGAAAAATAAAATAAAAAAAAAAAATCACGGACTCCACGCATGTGTGCATGGTTCTTGAGAACTCCATGCATGCATGCGTGCTCATTCCAGAGCTACAGACTGCTCTGTTAGGCAGTCCGGATAGGAAAGGCAGGAAACTCTGCCCTTCCAGCCAAGAGGTCTGTGCGGTGATGACCGAAAGGTCACCGGACTCCATCGCTGGCAGGAAATAGGCTCCAGCCTGCTATTCTCGTGGGACTAGACATCCCTCGCGGGAGACTCATGCATGGGCGGCTGTTTTGTGGAGGAAGACCCATGCACGGGCCATGGGATTCATGGATCAGCAGGCCGTTTTGTGGACTTGGCTGCAGAGGATCGGTGGCCATTTTGTGTGTGTGTGTGTATATGTAAAATGCCCCAGGTGCTACATGGTGGTTGGCAGAGAAGAAGGCTTGAACCCTGTACCTTGAGCCCAGGTGGCAGGAGCCTGAATTCCCTACCCACCACCATTTGTAAAAACATTGCAGATTTTTCCCTCATACTTGTTCTATTCCTCATAAAATCTGTGGTTTCTGTATTTGTGTCCTTGCAAAGCTGGTATTGCATTGGTGCAGTGGTTGCATTGCTGCCTGACAGCTACAGGTTCTTTTGTTTGATTCTTGGCTGGGGTGCCTTACTTTTCCTGTGGAGTCTGTATGCCCTCCCTGTGTTTGTTTCCTCTAGTGTCCTCCCATCTTACAAAGACACGTGTCTTATCTGGAGTGTTTCGCCCTGGGCCTCTGCTAAAAATTAGCTTTTGTTCCAAGTCAGACTTTCCTGGTTAATAAATGTTAAAAATGAATGCATTTGAATATCAGACTTCATATTCTTCACTAAGTGCATAGTAACGCAAAAGCTTTTATTCTAGCAATTTTCTAAGTGTATAAGATGGATATTTGAAATTTGTCCCTATTTTTGGGATTGTATTCCTCCATTATTGGCTTCATCCAGACTTTTTGTGCTAAGGTTGAGAGCTATGGTAGGAACTGAATTCAGTGAATATGTTTGGGGGCTATATTCCCCCATTACTGGCTTTGTCCGGGTGTTTTTTGCTAAGAGATTGAGAGCTATGGTGAGAACTGAATTCACTGAATGTTTGGGGGCTGTATTCACCCATTATTGGCTTTGTTCAGGTGTTTTGTGCTGAGAGGTGCTATGGTGAGAACTGAATTCACTAAATGGTAGCCATTTAAGTTTCTGTCTTCCTCTTTCACAAAACAGCTGATTTGGCATAGTGGTATGTTGCTCTGATTGTTTTGCACAGGGTCCTGGGTTTAAGGCTTGGCAGTGAAATGTATGGCGGTAACAGCATTTTATTCTAGCAACTTTCCAACATTATACAAGCAATGTTTAAAATGCGTCCCTGGTTTTTGGGCTTTTCTCCCCCCCACAATAAACTTTGGCTTTTTCCAGATTTCTTTGTGCTGCAAAGTTCAGAAATACAGCTGAGTGAGTAGATTTTACAAGAAACTGAGAGCTGCAGGGGAGCAAAAGTTTAGTGCTACTTATGCTAAGTCTGCTTGCCTTTTTAATAGCACAACAGGTAGTATACTTGCTTTTGATGCAGAAGGCTGTGGGTTCTGCTCCCACACTAGATAGATGCATTGCTGATACTGTACTTTGCAAAGGGGGTGGATGCTGCACTCCTTTTTGGCGAAGATACCTAGCAACTATGAACGTGTTATTGTTTGCCATCCATTCCCTATTGCAATATTGCTAGCTTATAATTTTTTTAGTGTAAGATAGGCAATTTATTCCTCAAGGGTAACGGGCACATTATTTGTAGATGAAACAATGAAATACAAAGTTGTTTGCTAGCAGCAGCCTCTTCATTAGTTACAAATCTCTTTAATGTGGAATTATTTAGATGACTTTTACTTCAGAGATTGTGCATATGTACTGATACTGGTGGACTGTAGACGTTTGAGTAGACTTTTATGATGGAAATGTTTTGAACTGGGCAGTTTTGTCATTACTGGTGCATGCATTTTGTTTCATTGTTTACTGGAAACTTTTCAAAACAAATTTAAACACCCTCTAAAGCTGTACTGTATTGTACAAGGAATACAATTTAATACAATCAGGAAGGTGTATGAAAGAGCATGTGTATGTTTCGTGTGCAAGGGGCCTGTGATTTGAAAACAGTCCAAACCCAAAGTTAATCTGCCACTGGCAAAATGTACTTTCTTTGAATGTGGGTTTCAATGCTGTTTCAGTGAATGTGAGTTTTCAAGGGCAGAGAAGTTTTAATGCTAAGTCTGTTTTCATTGTGAGACTGCATTGCTTTGTTTAGCAGATATGATATCTATTAGTGTTTGCACTGTAAAATGCAAAATAAAACTTTCAAATGAAGTCCAAATCATCGAAGTAAAGCAGTATGCACATTAGTGTTTATGGTTTTTGTTTTTTGGCTTTTCCAGTGTTTATGGTAAATGGGGTGAAATAGCCACGTAATGGTTCACTGGAATGGCTGTAGGGTGGTGGGGGAAGCCCCATTCGACCAGGATTTTGTGAGTGGGGGGGGGGCAGCAATCTCAGACAGCCCTGGCTGAACTATACCGCTCAACTGTCCAGATTTTTGCAGAATTAAGAGATTTTTGCTTCTCATTTTTGGTTTGTTCCTCATAAAGTTTGTGGATTTCTGTCAAATCATTTAGGAATGAAGTCACTAAATAATGACAGACACTGAGTTTCAGACTTCATAACCTTCAGAAAAATGCATGCTAAAGCAAGACCTGTTATTCTATCAACTGTCTCAGTTTATGCAAGAGCAATTTTAATACTGTTTATAAGTTCCCCCAATATATTTGGCCTTGTCCAGATATCCTGCATTAACATGTTGAGAGGTACGTGCAAATAAATTGCTTTATAGAATTAGGCATATCTAAACCTCTCAAATGTATCCGATTTTGGCTCGAAATGTTGCTCTTCCCCTAATAATCTCTCTGCAAAATGGCAATTTTGGAAGAAAACATGGAGGGTTTACAATTAATAAATAACTGTAATAATCGTCTCAGGAAGCGTACAGGAAGGTGAGTCGCAAACCAAATAAAAATAAATATTTTTTTTTTTGTTTAAAGAGTTTTGCTGAGTCGTGTTGAGTCCGAAGTTTACTTTCTACATACAACTGTAATAATCAGTTATAGATTGCTTTTATTTCAGAAATGCATGTAGATTCTTTTATTTTGTCAGCTGCTCAAGTTAGTAGTACTAATATTAAAAAGTGTCCCTTCTTTGCAGGTTCCCAGCTGTATTGTGTGGCTATTTGATATTTTTGAATCACATTTTGGTCCATTTTTCACAAAATTGTGTTTTTTTTTTGGCAAATTAGTGGCAAGTCATTAAAGACTGAAGTTAGAAAATAATAACAGACATTTCATTTTCAGATTTCATACCCTTCAGAAAATGCATACTAATGCAAGACCTACTATTCTATTATTTTTCTAAGTTTATAAGAGCAATACTTAAAAATTGTCCTTATTTTTGGGCCTTTTTCCCACTTCTATGTATGGCTTTGTCCAGATTTCTTGCTCTGAGGTTGAGAGGTATGACAAATGTGTCAGGGTCATCGCAGTCAGCCAGAGACATTTCAAATTGTGACATACTTGTTGCACCCCACTCCCCTATGTACTAACTCTGGATGTGTCCAAGCAAGGCAAGGAACAGTATGCAGTGTAAATGTGCAGACTACCCCCCCCCATCCAAGGTAGACACAAGTACTACAATGACTTTTCATCTGTCTTTGATTTTGCAGAATGTTCTGGTTTCTGTCATATTTTTATACTGTTGATTTATGCTTATTATTCAGAAAATACCTGTTGCTCTGACCATCTGGTAAGCTTGTCTGAGATTGTAAGATGCAAGTAAGTTTTAATAAGCATACTGTTAATGAATTGCCAACATTGAAAGCCTTTCTGTTGTTGCCATGCAGAGAATACTTACATAACTAGATAACATATAAGCCTTGGGTACTGAAATGCATATGATAGTATTTGTAATAAAGGACATGATTACATTTTAAGAGCTCATTACAGGCTTTACCTGCAAACTAAACAGAATGCCAATCTATCATGTGTGGTCCATATCCTGTGCAGTAATCCTTTAAGCAATGTACGTTGAGCTTGTTTCCTGTTTGCTTTTCATTTTTTACTTTGATCAAGTTTTCCCCATGAAACAAGTAGATAGTTGTTATCAGGCAGCAGGTCTTTTTTGGATAAGAAACATTTTTACAAGTGGAGGTATCACAGAGATTGCTACTTTCAGCATGTTACTTGGTAATTTAATAAAGCAGAATATAAATTATAATTAGATCCACAGCGCAAGGAGAAGTGGTTTGAGTTGAGTGCTGCTTGTTTTTTATACTTTATTTTAACTGGCATTCCAGTAATGTATTTAAAAAATAATTCATTTTTTTCATGCCTCACAACCTTTTTGCTTCCATCTAGATATTAAGTAAGCTGCCATGCAGCCAATGGATTGAAATATTTCTTTTCTTCTACACTTTCCTTTTTCTTGATTGGACTCTCATAATGATAGTTTGGCACCCAGGGCAGCGTATTTAATTAAAGTTACAAGTTTTGTGGTTTTTATCATAGCTCCTCCCCTTTCTAGTTGGCCACACCCATTCCCATTGACTCCACCCAATCAGCTGTCTCCTGTAGCCCCCCTTTGATTTGAAGTCACCAGCCGCCACTGCCTGGATGCCATACATTTAGATATAAGCTGTGTGATAAAAGAGGACTCCTTTTCAGCAGTGGATATGGGGTAATCAAATGACAGTTTGTTGTCAACACAAGTTTCCCAGATCCCAGACTAAAGGATCAAATTTTAGTAGTGTGTTGTCAATGTGATAGATATAAGGAAGTCGTGGTTATTGAAGGATATGATTATACATTTAATTATTTATTTATTACATTTGTTTACTGGGAAAGTCCACTGGACCTAAAAGAACCCATTTTCAGTGGAGGACCAGGGAGAAAAGCTCCAACAAGAACATAGATACAGAAAATATTAAATATTAATTGGTACAAAAGTAGATACAGTGTTACACATAGTGATTACAGTAATATATATACAGAATATATGCATAAAAGCAGGAATTTTCTTGGTTGCCAGATGAATTCAATCAGAGAGGTATAAACAGAGATATATTAATCAGCATTATTGTACCTGTATCAACACATGATGAAAAATAATACTTATAGAAAAATATCATCAGTCAGCATTAGCAAAAAGCAATTTAGTTATCATATAAGGAGAAGGAGGTTAGGTTATAGAGAAGGTACATATCCAGGAAGAATTGAGATGTTTTTTCAGTATTTATTTGAAGGTGGTGGTGCTGCCTGTGTTTCTTAAAGAAGGTGGAAGTGAGTTCCATAGTTTGGTGAAGGTGAAGGAATAGAGGAGTTGACCAGCAGGTAAGGTGGGCTTTTCTACTTTTAGAGGTAAATGATTTTCAGATCTTAGTTGCCTGCTGAGTTAGTATTAGGCAAATAGTGTTGAGGGAGCAGGACAGTCTTTGGGTCTGTAGATTATTTTGTGTGCTGTAGTTAGTTGTGTGAAAGAGAGATGGTGGGGGGAGTTCCAGCCAGCCTAATTGTTTCAGTGAGTTACAGTGGTGGGATGTGAATTTGGCCTTGGTGGCAAATTTGGCTATTCTGTTGCAACACATTTCAAGTTTGGCTTTAGTAGAATTTTGGATATTAGTAAGGAGAGGGGTGCCATAAAGGAGAGATGGTAATAAAAAGGTGGTTGCAAGAGTGTGTCTAGTTGAGAAACAAAGAAAGTGTTGGTGCCTGTACAGCATACCCAGCTTTTGGCATTTTTTTTATGTTATTGTTTATGTGTAGATCAAAGTTAAGGTTTTCATGTATAATAATGCCTAGTAGTTTAGTGTGTGGAACAACTTCTATAGTGGTATTGTCTTGGGCTTGTATAGTGAACAGTTTTTTTATCTAGGGGACTGGTTTTCTTAGGGGTAAAAAGTACTAGTTTTGTTTTTCTCGGATTTAGAGCAAGATGATTGTTAAGCATCCAGGATTCAGTAGAGATGAGGGCAATCTGGGTGATTTGCTGGAGTTCTGAGCTGAAATTTGTAGTGCATATTATTGTAGAGTTGTGAGCATACTAGATTACTGAGCATTGTGGGATAGTGGAGTGAAAGTTGTTAATAAAGATGCTAAATAAGAGAGGACTAAGTATGGAGCCTTAGGGTACCCCTGTGGAAGTATTGAAGAAGGGAGAGTAAGACTGTTGCCATTTGGTAGATTGCTGCCTATTGGAGAGACAGCTATTGAACCATTGTAGGGTAGGTGGGGAAATGTGGAGGGTGGATAGTTTGGAGAGGAGGATGGTGTGGGAAATGGTATCAAAAACTTTGGAGAGGTCTAGGAAAAGAGAAACGATTATTTTGCCAGAATCCCGTGCCTGGTTAACTGTATCAGAGAAGGAGAGAGGGCAATAGTGGTGCCGTGTCCTGGTCTGAAGCCATGCTGAGTGGGTGATAGAATTTGGTTTTCAAGCAGGTGGTTGAGGAGTTGGGCATGGATGCATTTTTCCAGTATTTTAGAGAGGAGTGAGAGAATTGCTATGGGCTGAACATTTGTGGTGTCTGTATTAGTGCCGCCTTTGTGCAAGGGGAGAAGTTATGCTTTTTTCCAGATATCTGGGACTAGGGATTCTTTAATCAATCTGTTAATGAGTATGGTGATGGGATAAGCTATAGAATTTACAACTAGCTGCAGGATTGTGGGGTAGTTTCTCAGGGGCTAGTATACAGGGCTTTAGCTTAAGTAAAACTTTTTTATTGTGACAGTGGGTATGGGGGAGAATTTTAGGTTGGATTCGAGGGTAGGATTGTTTTCTAGGATGATTTGATCATCAGCTGTCTTGGTGGTGGTGTTAACCATAGGAAAGGTGGTGGTTAAGTTAGCAATGGTGTTAATGAAGTAGGAATTGAAGAGGGTGGCATGTTTGGCTGGGGTTTTGTTTGGCTCAGGGAATGGGTTGCTTTGAGAGCCTGGGTGTAATAATTGGTTAATAGAGGACCAGAAGTTTTGGGGATTATCTTTATGTTGGCTTTGTAGGTGGAGGCAGTAGGCTTTTTCATCTCTGGTTATCAGTCATTTTGCCTGGTTACAGAGTTGCTTGTATTGTAGTAAAGTTGAGTGGGTTCTTTGTTTTTCTGCCATGATTTCCAGATTTTATCCCTGGTGGACATGACTTCTTTGGTGGATTTTGAGAGCCAGCTTGCATGGTTAAGTTTTATTCTTTTTTGGCAGATGGGTGCTTGCCTATTTAGGATGTCTAGAAATGTTGAGTTAAAGAATACAACAGCCTCATTAAGTGGTAGGGATTAGAGGGGTTCCCAATTTACTTTAGCTAAGGTTTCACGGAATATGGATGGTTGGTACTTAGTCAAATGTCTGGTTGATTTCTACTGGTGTTGGCCTGCGGTTGGGGTAGATTTGCATAGGATATATGCTGGGTGGTGGTCACTAGTGGTATTAGGTAGTATGCCTTGCAGTGGTGATATTGTTAGGGTTGGACACTAATATCCAGTCTATCGCAGAGCCCCAATTGTTATTTTTGTGAGGTCTGGTGATGTCTTGAATTAGTTGGGAGAGGTTGTAAAGGTTTATGTTTTTTGAGGGGTTCTTTTGGGCAATGTCTAGCCAATAAATGTTTACATCACCTAGGATGATGGCTTCATTATCTTGGCATTTAGTTTTAGTCCATGGTTTTAACATTAGATATCTGTTTAGGACAGGCCCTGTTGGAAGATCATAGTGTCCTCCAGGGAGTCTATGATGGCTCCAAGATTACAGTCATCTACAAATTTGGTCAGGCACAAACAACATTAGAGTTGACCTATGAGAAGTAAATAGCAAAGAGAAGTGGTGCAAGGATTGAACCCTGAAGAAAACTGCTAGTGACAGATTTTTTTGAAGAAGTAGAGCAACTCACCCTTTTTTGCCTGGATTCTAGTTGTGAGCCAGTATACTATCCATTGAGTTACATAGAGATTTTCCTTTAGCTTAGAGAGTTGTGATACCAGAGCATGAGATTGTGTCAAATGTCTCTGCATGGTTTAGATGTGCAGTGTGTACTGATTTGTCCTTCATCAGTCATGTTAAATAGGCAGGATCTGTCCTTGATCAATCTGAACTGGCTTGTGTCAAGACTCTGTATATTACCTATGTCTATATTTATTAATTACACAATGATCCTTTCCATAGCCTTACAGATAAGGCCGACCAGGAGGCTTATGGATCTATAATTTCCTGGGCCATTGAAGGCCTACCTTTCTGCAAGAGAATGGCTGTTGCTTTCCTCCATTCATCTAGCATGAAGCCTGTTTTGAGGCTGATATTGAATAACCTCTGTAGGGGACCAGACAAGTCATGTTTCAGGCTGACCAGTAAGTAGCCCGGTATGTTGTCTGGCCCCAAAGAAGTAGTGTTCTTGGCCTTAGTGCTGCCATGAGGACTTCCTTTTCAGAGATTTGAGAGTGTTGTAGATACAGGTAAGCAATCTGAGAATATTGGAGGGGAGAGGGGGTGAAATTTGAACTAAATTTGACTGCTAGCAGATTGGCTACGTCCTCTAGGTCTAAGTATGTGATATTGTTTACTATTAACCCTGCACAGTGTTGGACATTGTTTCTGAGGTTTCTAACATATTAAGAGAATTATTTGTGGTTGTCCTTCACCTGGGTGCTTATTTTTATTTCGTATCTGCCTTTGATTTATTTGACCGGGACCTGGAGTTCCTTGTTTAGTTTAGCAAGAGTGTTTTGGCATCTTGAGGGTTAAATTCATTTTTGCATGTAATGATTTTTTTCTTTTATTACAGAGCCTGTTGATATTAGATTCCTATCATGGGGATTTATTTTTGAATTTGGCATTGTATTTACTTTTAAGAAGCAGAGATGTTTTCTAAGCAGCTATTCAAATGTGCAGGGAACAGGGCAGTAAAAAATTCTGCATAAGCAGTGGGGCTGTCAAGATGGAAGGGACATTTAATTTAGCCAGATCATCACTCAGTTTTAGTAGATTCACCTTCACATAATCTCTGAATACTGAGGTATTGGAAGTTGCTTCAGACTTCAGTCTCATAGTGAATATGTCTGATGTGTGGTCTGACTCATGCAACAGCTCAGTGCAAGAGAGCAAAGCTGCACAATGGTCTAAAGACAGACCAGTCAAGGAAGTCCCATACACACTGCCCATTTATCAGAAGCCAGGAACTAATGTCTTAGTGCTCGTTCTCTCCCCAGGAGCAAAACAATAGCACTAATCCCAAGATGGCTCCTAAGAAGCAGTCTCCAGGCTTACTTGTAATTGGTATCCTGTAGCAAGGCTGGAAAATAATGTCCCTGTACTCCTTCATACATAAGAAGCAAAACATAAACACTAAGCCCAAGCTGAGTCCTGAGATGTGGTTTGCAGGTTACCAGTGATTGATAGGCTTCTTCAGATATTTGTGATGTCAAACACAGGACTGAAGAAAATTGATTAAAACTTTACATATCACAGCATGCACTAAATAAACACTGGGAAGATAAGAAAGAGTCAGTGACTAAGGGGAGGGCTTTCCTAGTCTGAACTTCTAGTGCTCACTAGTGCAAGCAAACAAGATGTGATTGGAAAGAATTTCCAAAGCCGTGTGTGCAAAAGTGGCATTCCACTCAAGCGCCACTGAGTTTAATAACACAAAAGAGAAAGGGTTAAAGCTGACACAGACAAATGCAGTTCTCTGCAGTCTTGCATAAAAGTCAGCAGGAGAGCTAAATGTTGTTGTTGTGTCTTTCGGCTTTTCCCGGTTAGGGGTCGCCACAGCGGAACTCCGGTCCGCTAATGATTAGTAGTTGATTTTTATGTGCCGAGTTACCAGCCCTGACACACAACCTTCAACGAAGGTACGCCCATGCATGCATGTCTTCACGCAGAGAATCGAACCGGACAGCGTCTTACTGTGAGGCAACAAAGTATATAGTAAGCAGTAAAAAAGTAAAAGACCAATGAAAAGCAGCTGTAAATCTGACCTGTTAGTGTCTGGCTACCTAGAAATAGCAACTAATGTACTCTCACTACTAGACATACTAATGTCTCAAGATAGCTACCACAGTAGGCCAGAAATAAACCAATGCTAAAAGTGAAAACAGTGATTCATATGGAAAAAAACAGACAAAATATAACATTCAGCAAAAGCAGTAAAAATGACTTTAAATGCAGTGGAAAAATGTTAAAAAGAAACTTTCTTGTATTCTTTTTGGTGCAGCAAATGTTCAGAATGACGTTCTCACTTCTCAGGCCAAAGCAGACAAATGCAGCTCTCCAGAGACTTTCTGAAAAACAAGTTTGAATAAAGGCATCAGATTAAATCTTCTGTCTGACAAACTTTATGGAAACTTTATTGGGGAAAATAGCATTATCCTCACCTTTTAATTTGGAAAAGCCACAAAGAAGGCTAATAGATTCAGGTTCCGTGGCTTAATGAATTATTTATTAATATAAATTGTAATGATATAAGATTAGTATATTAGAGAATCCTCACCGATTCTGAACATTTTTAAAGGTTATGTTTAGAAAAAGGGTATTTGAAGGAGCTTTGAGGGTATGGAAACTTCTATTCTGATACAAAGTGTAAACAATGGTTGAAGGCTGTGGACTGCTACTTAGGCTATAGGTCCCATGGCAACAATATCTCAGAGGTTCATTGCTTAGTACAATGTTAACTGCCCTTACAAGTCATTTTAAGCCTAGTCAAATTCTCTTTTTGTGCTTGAAATAACTTACCCCATTTGGTTATAGATTGGCCTTACCCATCCCATAGTCAATAGTTACATATTACCCCTAATAAGAATAACTGGGATATTACCATAAATAATTTGAGGAGACCTGTGCATGGGATGAAGCATTTAGGCACTGCCTCTGTCCATTAGTAGTAAAGAGAGCATTCCTGGGGTAAGTTTTCTGTTTCGCATTCATAGATCTAAGTTGCATTTGAAAATGGACAAGCCTGAAATTTGTTTTACGTGGATGAGGAGTCTGTTCCACAGCAGCAGTGTCCTCTGAGAGATATAACTGTCCCTCCAAATTATTCAGTGGTTCAGATCCCTCAACCAAGTATTTCTGATGCCATTTGAATGCTGATAGGCAGTAAATCCATCAGTAATGGGTCAGAAGATGCCTTGTATGCCAGACACAGATCACCTCTTAGCAGTCTGTAGGATACTGAGTACAGTGACAGGGCTTTGAGTCAGTCTATGTAGGGCATGTTGATTAGGCCTTGTATCGTTTTAGTAAGGTATCTCTGTGGGTGTTCCAGTAACAAAGGGGCATTATATTCAATGACTGGCCTAATGAGAGCTGAGTAAAGGGAGACAATGACATCCCTAGATCTAGACACAATCATTAACATAATGGTAACATATTTTATTTAAAAAAGGAGGTACAACCATCAAAGCACCTTATGCCATGCCAGTCTATAATAATTTAACAGTGGGATTATTTGAAAAAAAATATATATATATATATATATATATATATATATATATATATATATGTATAGTGTGTGTGTGTGTGTGAAAGTACACTTTTGTTCCAACGCAGTATGTTCCTTTGGTTTATTTTTTTCTGCAATTTTTTTACTTTGATTTCTTTATGGAATAAATTAAAAATAATTACTTTGGCATTCTTTAACCTGGAGAATTGACAGAAGGGAAGTGAATCATTTAGATCTGCAACATCTAGATATTCTTAGAATCATTTGTTATTATGAAACTGTATAACAACCCAAGTACTGTCAATTGCTTTCTGTATGGCACCAGTTACCATCATCATTTAAGCAGTATGCTACCTTATGGGTAATTAACAAAAGCTCATAGAGCATGTATTAAATGGCAGGTATATGCGTTTCTGCAATGAATGTTACAACCCACTTAAAAGATAACGATTACTAGTTGGAGTACCTAGAAAAGCATATGGGGAAGTACACTCATTTTGCACTTTCATCCTATATTACTGCAGACTTCTTCATAAACAAAATACATTACACTTCTCAACTTCACATCACATGACTAATTAATGACAGCAAATACTTTAAAATTGCATACATGCACACATATATATATATATATATATATATATATATATATATATATATATATATATATATATAAAACACACACACATGTCAGGAATGTGCATTATTTGTATTTTTACTAGAAATGGCATATAGATGTTTACATATCCTTTTACTATATTTTCTTGTGGACATACCTACATAAAAATCATCACAGGACGAGCACAAAGCAAGACATAATACCAACCGTATCAGAAGTAAAATGCCCATGATTGGCAATAGTGCAGTCAATGTGTTTAACACAAACATATGGCTTCTCATAAATATATCTACACACTCTACAAAATCCACATTTAAACACACGATTAACTTTATCAATAGAAGGTAACTTTAAAAAAATCTATCCCTATACAATAGACTTTTTAAATTAAATGTTTTTATAAATGTAAAAGAAAATGTTTCACACTAACCACCTAAAATAACTCATTGTTTCCTTTAAGCAGCTTACAAATCTCTTCGATTATTTTTTTTAGTAATATCATTCAAATATATTGCATTCAAAACTTTTTAACTTTATACAAGCATTATTAAAAATATTACTAGTATTATGAGATACTACTTTTATACTTTCTCTCAAAATGACTTGTTGAAGTTTCAAGTAGTTCATTCAGTTAAGGAGGTAGATGGATGAGTGTTCTTATTCTAATGATATAAAAGTCAGACCCTTACCTTGAATTTCTTGCTCTAGCTAAGTCAACAGATTTGTTGAGTGGCTCCAGACATTAGTCTTATTTTGTTGTTGATTCTGATGGGTGCATTCTGTTGTGCTGATCTCTCCAAGTCTCTCAGCTCCCTGGCCCCTTTCCAGGACCTGTTCCTCTGTTGTTGGTACCCTTGTGAGACCTCTCAGTCAGAGTGAAATACTGCTGCATTATATGTCTCCCTTCTGAGGTCTGGTGGTTCCAATTGGTGTATATCTCCCTCTGTGGTATTATCCTAATGTCCTGCTGCATCATCTTGGTGGTGAATACACCTAAGTTGGGTCCAGGTATCTGGTGAGCCTGGTGGAAATCTGACCTGTTGTCTCCTTCCACATCTCTCCGATCAGCAATAGGTGCAGTCAGGCTCTCTTCTGTTCCAATCTAATGCTTGGGGTGGTGGTTAAGTTTGTCATGCTTCCAGTCCCCAGCAAAATGTTTCCCATTATTATATCTAGGTGGGTATCTCCTTCTCCTGGTCAAAGTATGATGGATTTTGATTCTTACTTATCCGTTAAGTCCCTGTTGATTTTTTCCATGTTCTTCTCTTTAACTTTGTTTTCAAAGTCAGTGATTCTGTTTTCAAGATCTAAAAATTTGGAAGGAAAGTCATGGCTGTCCTTGCATAAATTCTCCAGGTTTAGGATGTTGTGGATAGTCAAATCCTGCTGAGTTTTGATATGCCTAAGGAGGATCCCAATCAAGTTGAAACTAGCATCCTTTGAAACTGTGTCCCACTCTGATTAAGTTCTCTTCCATGCTGTTTCATGTGGGTTTCTTGAACAGCTTTTGTCCCCTAGGAATCAGTTCTTTGTACATACTGTTCCTGAGGTAACTTTCTTCCCAGTACAGTCCTTTTAGTCTTTTAGTTGTTTCTTGAGAAGGAGAAAGTTGTCTGTAGGATCATGTTGGATGCTGTCTCTTGATGGGCCGTCTGTATGATCACCATCTCTAGTGTGATATGTTATGTTTACCCAGGTACATGTCTTCAGAAGGTTTTTAAATATTAAGTTATCTGTTTCCATATTGCTGGTGGCCTTCTTAAAGTCAAACAAAAAATAAAATCTTGTGTAGGAACCAAAGTATTCCCAGGTACCCAAAAGCACAAAAACAAAAATAAACTAGGAATACAATGTCAAGACTTGTTTTTAATAAGACAAACGCAAAGCTTTCAAGCATAAGCTCTTTCTCATGCATTAAGAAAGAGCTTATGCTTGAAAGCTTTGTATTTGTCTTATTAAAAAGAATTCTTGACATTGTATTCCTAGTTTATTTTTGTTTTTGTGCCTTCTTAAAGTCCTTCTCTTGAGTGAATAATTCCTTGGGAGTGCCAAGGATGAACAGAAAACAGAGGTAATTCAGAAGGCTCGAATCAAGTCTGGTTTCCCACCTGTGACCCAGAGGGCAACAGGGTAAACAAGAAAAAGAGTTAAAAGATTAGGCCAGATAAAATCACTTTAGCTAGCGGATCTAGGAGACTTCTGTGCTACCCTCTCTGTAGAAGGAATAAAGATGCCTTGTTGAAGGTTTAAGTAGTTTATTCAGTTAAGTAGGTAGATGGATGAGTGATCTGAACAAGGTGTCTTTATTCCTCCCACAGGGAAGGTATCAGAGAAGCAGTCTCCTAGATATGCTAGCTAAAGTGATTTTATTTGAACTAATGTTTTGTACTCTGTTTTTTCTCAGTTCTGTCACACTCTGGGTCACAGGTGGGGTACCAGACCTGACTCAAGCCTTCTGGATTACCTTTGTTGTCTCTCAAAGTGGGTAGAAACCTTTTATATCTGTCTCCCAATATTACTGTAACA
This sequence comes from Protopterus annectens, assembly GCF_019279795.1. Taxonomy (NCBI): domain Eukaryota; kingdom Metazoa; phylum Chordata; order Ceratodontiformes; family Protopteridae; genus Protopterus; species Protopterus annectens. Next base: position 460,091,377 of record NC_056739.1, read on the forward strand.
CTGTAACTGTAACGCATTGCAGCCTCTCACAGAGAACAAATCTACAATTGAATCTAACATTTAAATTCCTCATCTCTTGTTATAAATCATGATGCTCTAATCATACGACCACTTTACATTTTTTTTTTTGCTGTTAAAGACACCTTCTACTGATAAAGCTAATGGTATGTTTAAATGCGAATAATACACTTTTCAGTCATTCAGCTGTTTGCCCCAGCTGTAAAAAAAAAAAATTTACTTTTAGAACATGTTGAATTTGAATTAAGGGATGGATTTTTTAAGAACAAAGTAGAGACAAGAAATGTTTTGGCACCTGAAATTAAATCTTAATAAATACTCAGGGTTAAATGAAAGTATTAATACTGAATATTTTTGATAAATACTCAGGGTTAAATGAAAGTATTAATACTGAATATAGGTTCATAGGTTCATAGGTTGGTACTGGGCTATCTGCCCAAAGGCATATATTAGCCCAGCCATGTTGTGCGGTATTCACCGCCCCTTTAGTAGTTCCCTAGACCCTTGTACTAGCAGCTAGTACCCTTGGTCCTTATCTAGTGGTGCTGTTGGTGTGATCCCCGGTGTGAACTTTCTGTTACCCATCCATTCATCAAGGTTCCTCTTGAAGAGTGATAGTAAGGGGCTCTGTCTTATGTAGATCGGGACCCTGTTCCATAGTAAGGGAAGTCTCTGCAAAGGGAATCTATCCCTCCAGCATGTTCTATTCATTGTTGTGTTGAGGTTTATATCCCTAGAGCGTGTAGCTTGAGTAGATTTGGTTTTGCTAAGATGGAGCATGTTCAACAATTCTGGGTTGGACATGGCTCTGTACGTTAGACAGAGATCGCCTCTGAGAAAGCGGTATGCAACAGAGAACAGTCTTAGCTTTTTCAATCGTGCTGCATAGGGCAACTGTTTGAGGCCAGTAATCCTCTTGGTTAGGTACCTCTGTGGTCTCTCCAGCTGCTGGAGATGTCTAGCCAGGTACATTCCAATTGGTGCATTGTACTCAATAACGGGTCTGATGAGGGAAGAGTAGAGGGGCACCATTACATCCTTAGATCTTGATGCGAACCCTTTCCTGATCAGATGGGTCACATAGAAGGAGTTTCTAACCACTTTGGCAACATGGTTATCAAAGGAAAGCTGACTATCTACTTGGGTCCCTAGATCCCTTATTTCTTCTTCAGATTTCAGGGAATTACCTCCTATGTTGTAGTTTGCGGGTACTCTGTTTTTTCCAAAGGGGATTACTACATATTTTTTTGCATTTAGCTTGAGACCATGGCTTTGACACCATGCATCAGTCTCATTTAGGCCCTTCTGGAGGATCTCCATGTCGGCCGGAGACTCTTTTATAGCACCCAGTTTGCAGTCATCTGCAAACTTAGTCAGCCACAGCCCTTCTGTGCTTGCCTGTACTTCTGAGAAGTATATGCCAAACAGGAGGGACCCCAGGACAGAGCCCTGAGGTACACCACTCATTACTGGTCTGGATTCGGACACAGATCCTGCTACTCTTACTTTATGGGATCTGTCTGAGAGCCAGTTTGCGATCCATCTTGTGATGTAAGGGTTTATGCCCAGGCTGGTGAGCTTATCAATAATACCTGAATGGGGAATGGTGTCAAATGCTTTAGCAAGGTCAAGGTAAGCCATGTGTACCTCCTTTCCCTTATATATAGCCTGAGTAACTGTCTCAAAGAAATCCACCAGGTTCAGGAGGCATGATCTGCCCTTGACGAAGCCGAACTGTGTGGGGTCCAGCGACTGGAGGTTCCCAATCTCTCCATTTATGAGTTCCATAATGATTCGCTCCATAGCCTTACAGATCAGACTGGTCAGGCTTATTGATCGGTAGTTCCCAGGGTCAGTTGTGGCCCCACCCTTATTTTTAGTTAATAGAAAATTGAGAATTTTATCATTTGGGTTCATAAGTTGTTGATACATTTATGCATACATATTTTAATCATTTATTGTCATTAATTAGTCATGTGATGTAAAGTTGTTAGGTACTACACTATTTAAAAACAACAGAAATGTAATGCATTTTGTTTCTGAAGAAGTCTGTAGCAATTAAGGATGAAAGCGCTAAATGAGTGTGATTTGTGGCCTTAATTTAGATTCTTCTTTGTGTTCCTGGTTTTCTTATTGAAACTGTCAGTGTTACCAGTTTGGTTTCAGTATGGGAAAGTGTGCAACACAAGTAAGAGGAATTACTGCAGACTGAGATAGGCAGTTACACAGCTGTGTCGTCAGACAGATGTTGTTATGCACCTTCATCAAAAGGGTGCAGGAAGAACGGTCATATTTCATTTGTAACAAGATATAATACCGCGTCTGATCAAATGGTGCATATTATAATAACAACTGGTTTATTCAAAGGTGAATGGTGGTTTACAATCCATACCTCAGAATACAGTTATGGTATCTTTTGCCAGAGTGAAGAAATGGCAATCTAATACCAAGACACTTTGTGAGACCTTCAAGCATGTTAGACACACATTTTGACCATAAGGGTGCTGCCTCCTGTCAGAATTTCTTACTCTATATTTCCATTAAGATTGGAACACTTTGCATCAGTAACTGAGTTTTTGAGGTGTGTGTGGTAGTTTCACTTGAAGCACAATTTCAGTGATGTATGTTGTTTTGCCCAGATGACCTCCCCTTGTTTTAAGGAGACCAAATGGTGCTTCAAGCTAAGAAAGCATGCATTAAACACTAAAAAGGGTAGTATATCAAACCCAGCAGCAAGACCTTTTAAAGATATATACATAATAATGCTCTTATGGACCTGCAAGCTAAGGTGTTAAAACATATAAGTGAGGATTTTGTCAAGAGAAAGATGTAAAAGTCTATGAAATTAAAAAGATTTATTGATTTTTTTTTTTTTTTTTAAATTAACACATTGTCCCACCACCTAGGACTTCATATGGAGCCTGATTAGAAATATCAGATAGGGTGAATAGCTATGTACATAAACTAGATCTTGATTGCATGTTTTTCCTTTAATTATTTGATACTTGTTTATTATTGTATTTATCATTTGCAAATTATTTTAGCTTATTGTTTTATAAAGTAGCCATCTATAGGTTACTGTAACCTCTGTAAGCAAAGACAGGACTAGCCACATATGGAATGGAGTAACACTGCTATTAGTAAGAGGTGCAGATAGTGACTGCTACAAACAGCCAGGAGCTTAACAAATGAAATGCATTAATGAAGTATGCCATCACAGATATATTTTATAAAATAATCAGTTATCCTGGCTTTACTAATTGAAAGATTGTTTGACATGTTTTGTAAATCCCACAAGAAAATAAAGAATAAACTCCAAGAGAAATCATATCACTCAGTCACATTTATGTGGCATATTCCCCATAACTACAAATACACATTATCTGTACAGATGAAAATGTATTTGATATAATTTTTAATAATGATTTAGCCTGTTGAGGGGATAAATACAAATCCACTGTCGGAGAATCTTACAGTTCTGTGTTATTCCTAGCCCACAACTATACTTGGTATGTAGCAGTATATGTACTTCAGACAGGGTGCAACACTCTAAAAATTCAGTGTGGGGCAGATTATCTTCCAAATGTTTTAGCATGAGCTTTACAAAATTGTGGAAGAGTAAACATTTGTATAAGAGGTTGATAAAAATGAATGACCTTCTTTGTATTTACCAAAAAGGGCATTATATATCTCTGTGTCCATCCACTTGGAAAACAGAAGTTCTGCAAATATTAGCTGCAAGCAGAGAGCAAGGTCCTTGAAAGTTCTGTAAACATTGGTACATGGATGAAGGGCAGGAGGCTTCTGCACCAAGACCAGACTATTAACTGTAACAAATGTTAGCAGTGAGTAGTTTGTAGTGCAAGTGCTGAGTTAAACCTCATTGAGCATTTTCACAGCAGAAAGAATGTTATCTGTGTACTGTTGCTACATGCTTAACATTACAGAGATTATTGTCACAAGAAAGAAAAGCTATTCAAATAACAAGATTGCTTAATGTCACACTGGTAGTACTCAAGCAGTTATAAACCATTTTAGTCTCATTTTCACCTCCAAAAAATAATGAAAAGAATTTTAGTGAGTTATACTGATCCTGTTCATGTAGGGTGGTAGTCTGGCATATTGGTATTGTTGCAATTTCATGCAGCACATGACTTGTTAAAAAATCCAGTACAGCTGCTGCACAACTGAGTCACAATTGATCAGTCAGAAGGAATTCAGTGCATGTACTATACTCGCATTAAAGCATCCAGTGTATGTAATATACTCAGATTAAAACAAAATAATTGATACTGCAAAGAAGATGTAGAAAAAGATAAAGGTCAAAGGCTGTGAAACCCAACAAGATGGCAAGGTATGGTTAGGAAACTGATTTACCTAGAAACTAAGAATTGCAGTAGATGGGAACTCCTCAGACCATGTTGACTATTTCTGTACCTAACTACTAAATAAAATGCAAATGCTTCTAGGATAACATTTTTTTTCTCACTCCTTACAAGAATTGTTTTACTTCTCTTTTACGCCCTTTGGAATTATATTATATTATATTATATTATATTATATTATATTATATTATATTATATTATATTATATTATATTACAACCCTGCTGTCCCTATTCTCCTTTAGGAAAGCTATTTAACTGTTTACTACCCAATCTGTGAATTAACACTTCCTTGAGCCACCTTTGAGATAACTACCTTGTAACTTTTAAAACTGTCCCCTTTGTCTCATACGTCTCTTTTTTTAAATAGTGATGCCTCTGTGAGTCTTGTTTCCCCTTAAAATGCTTAAAAGTTCCTCTCATGCCCCACTCTAGCTTCTTCCTTCTAGATCATACATGTTAAGCTTTGCTAGTCACTATATATATATATATATATATATATATATATATATATATTATATATATATATATATATATATATATATATATATATATATATATAGTTTCACATATAGACAATGCCTTATCTTTGTTCTCCAAGTCTGTCCTCCCAGTGCCTTACAATTAACAGGTCCCCAATATTTCCTACAGCACTCCTGATGCTGTCTTACTATTGGTTTTCCAACAAGCAACTAAAGATTAGAGCATAACAGTGAAAAATGTAATACGTTTAGGAATCTGAGCAAGTGACAAGTCATGAGTCAAATTTTCACTGCTTCATGCTTTGTGAGCTGAATCAGTATCTGCAGACTAGTTATGGAGTGGGCACAGTTGCTTTCGGTCATCTTAACAGCAGCAGCTGACCTTTATTTAAAACAAAATAGATTTGGACAGTTGGAGGTATGTGCAGCTGATATCAGTGGGGCAGCTCATTCTACATGTCCTGTCTCTTTGGTCAGGTCTGTTTCACCAATCATATCCCAAACTCCTCCTTTCTTTTTCTCCTTATTTGTCGCTCCTCCTTTCACTTGCTTCATTGCTAGTTCCTCTTTTTTTCTCACTCTAACATGATACTATTATTTCTTCCATTAACTTTTTTTTACAAACTTCTTACTGTATAAACTGTTGCCATTTCTTTTCTGATCATTGATCTTGTATACTCTCCCCTAGTCTGGACATTTGACTCATACCTGTCTTGCCTCAAAATCATTGAATTACACTAAAGTAAATATTTATATTGCTACAGTAAGTATATATTGAGGCAAATTTTAAAAGACAGGAAATAGTATTTATAAAAAAACAAAAAAAAACGTAATAAAACAGAGGTATTAAAAGTGTCAAAATGAATGCAGTACAAGTTAATATATTTTACAATTGTTTTGTACGTTTTATAACCTGATCTATAGTGAAAGAGACTGCAGTACCAGTAATTCTGAATAAAGATTTATTTAGACTGTACTTGTTTTGTTGCGGAATCACCAAAACTAAAAAGTTAATAATAAAAATAAAAGTCAATATTACAAAAGTTATGTACTGCTGCCAAGTGGAGAAGGGTATAAAAATAAAGTAAGCAGAAAATATAAGTCAGTAAACTCTGGGATAATGGCAATAGGTATGGTTGTATTGATCTGATGGTTTTGAAGATGGCTGGCAAGCAGAAACTCATTATAAACCAAGACCTGATTAGCTTTTGCTATTTATTTTTGTGAGTAATGACAGGTCAGGTATACGATTATAAAACCAGTAATGACTTGATCAATTGAAAGAACATCATACATACTTCTTTCGGTACTCCAGTGTGTGTATGTATGTGTATGCATGTCTATCCATCCATCCATCCTCAACCCCTTTTCCCATTTTGCACATGGGGTTGGGATGTCACTTAAGCAGTGACAATCATCTCAAGCAAAGGTCTACACTGCTGGATGGCTAGCCCTGCCATGGTAGTTCATTCATACTACACACACACACACACACACACACACACACACACACAAACCCACACACACACACACACACACACACACACACACACACACACACACACACACACACACACACACACACACACACACACACACACACACACACACACACACACACACACACACACACACACACACACACACACACACACACCTACGGCCAATTTAGTGTGTCCAATCCACCTGCTGCATGTCTTTGTAATGTGGGGAGGAAACCAGAGCACCCGTGCATGTATATATATGTGAGTGTATGTGTTTGTGTATGTATATGTATGCACACATACACACATGTATTTACATATACAAACATGTGTACATGTGCATATAAATATATATATATATATATATATATATATATATATATATATATATATATATATATATATGTGTGTGTGTGTGTGTGTGTGTATGCATGTATGTATATAGATCCCCCTTCAGATGTTGGAAGAGTCAAAACTTCGAACTTCAAAAGCCTGAGACCATAAGATCAAAATTTTGAAACTTTGAACATGTTGAATGGAGATTGCCGTACAGTGCAGAATGGGAAATTTACCAGTTTCCACACTGTAGTGCGATCTTGTTGTTGCTATATTTCTTTAGCTGGGGGTGCGGGGAGCCTAGGGAGGCTTGCCCCCTGCAAAAATGTAAAAAAAAAATTTTTTTTTTTATTAATTTTTCAAAGTTTCAAAACTTCAATCTTATAGTCTCATCGATTTGAAGTTCGAAGTTTTGAAAGTGATTCATGTATATATATATATATATATATATATATATATATATATATATACATATACATATATATATATATATATATATATATATATATATATATATATATATATGGCTACATGACAAATAATCAAAATAATCAAAATGTATAACCAGCAAATCAAAAATGATTGAGCTATTTCGAAAACCACACTGACCAAAAGGCAAAAACTCTGAAACAGGAACAACTGAAAAAGAAAAACTAATAGTTTCCTTTTCCGATCATAAAACATAATCTCACTATCACATTCAGATCAGATGTGTCTGAATAGTGTTAATGTTATGGGAAGGGATTTTATAAGGTAAGGAGTCAGGTTAGGGTTAGGCATGCACTAGTAAGATGTAAAGCCCTCCTACGCATTGAGATTTGCACTGTATGCCTGGGTAAGACTTTTGAGAAAGCCCAGAGCATGTGAGGAACTCACTAACATAATTAAATAAAATGAATAAATAAATAAGTCTTGCTGGCAGTAAACCCCCAAGTCATAAAAATAAACAAATAAGGTTTTGCAAACAAATTAGCCTTTGCAATAAACTTCGTCTGTGTAGTGAATAATTAAATAAGTGTGATCATTTTATTGGCCAAGATCACAGATGATATAATATTACAAAAACATCACTCCTGTAGGTAGGCTCTACCCAGCTGCCTCAGTTTTCTTGGGATGTGGAGCAGCAGTGTGATAGTGAGCAGCTGATGGAGTGGTGCCACAATTGAGCACACCAGCCTATGCTTTAGTGTGCAGCCTTATAGACTGCAGTCTTTCTCTTTGATTTTTTTTTTGTACCTTTAAAGACTGAATGACATGGACAGTCCATGTTCTCTGTATGATGGAAAGCTGGCCGGAGTTAATGGTGGACTGGTGCCACAATTCTGCATTAACCCTGCTCATGCTTCAGAGTGCAGCCTCATAGACAGCAGTCTTTCTACTGATTTTTTTTTTTTGTAATTTATTTATTTATTTTATGTTTGTTTACCGAGAAAGTCTGACTCGACACACGTCCATTTTCAGTGGAGACCGGGAGAGTAAAGCTCCAGATAAAGTGCATAAAATACATAAATCAAACAGTAAGAAATAAACAACACTTAGACTGTTGATACGAAGTTATAACATAGTAAATGTTCTAAGATAACATACAGTAAACAAGACGAGAAACATTAGCACATAGTTTCCTATAGTACATAGTAAAAATAATATACATTTCTTACAACAATGTTGATGATACTACTATAGAAATCATACTGAGAAGAGTCATCATTCAACACAATAGTATAAATGGGTTACATAATATGCTACACTCATTGTGGTGGTCTGGAATGCTGAAGCTAGTCAGGAACATTATTAGGTATAATAATAATATCTCAAGCCATTAAAAAAACACACATCAAACTAGGCTCTCTTTACCGAATTAATCCTTTCCTAACTAGCCATTCTAGACTAAGCAATGCCAGGACTCAGGAGCAAAGCCAGTTGTTAGTGAGGTGATCTTTGAGCAGAGTTTTGAATTGGTGTAGGTTGGTAGCATTTAAGATGTGTTGAGGGATTGAGTTCCAAAGTTTAGAAATGTGGTTGGAGTAGAGGGCAACCCCAGCTTTGTTGTTGCTTTTGGATACTTGGAAGAGTGTTTTCTGTGAGGATCGGAGTTGCCAAGTGTTGGTAGCTCAAGCCAGTTTAGTGGTTTGAGAGCTATTTTGTGATGGGTCCTATAAGTGGTCTCAGTAGCAAATCTAGCAATCTTGTTATAACAAGATTCTAATTTATTTAGGTCGGCTTTGCAGAAGTTAGTTGGTACTTGGGATTCGTAGAGGAGGGTAGACAACAGATGTGTCCTGGCTATAGTGGTTGTGGTGTGTTTAGTGAAAAATTGCTTGTTCTGATAGAGGAGACCAAGTTTTTTGTGAAACTTCTTGATAGTTTGGGCTACATGAATGTCAAATCTTAGGTTGTTGTCTATTTCTACACCTAACAGTTTGGTGTGGGAGGTAGGGGTGATCATGTATTTGTTAATGGACATAATGGTAAAGTTGTCACCTGGGGGAGGAGATCTACAAGGGCTGACAAGAAGATGTTTTGCTTTATTTAGATTTAGGATAAGCTGAGAGTTAGTGAACCAGGTCTCGGCGAATGAGAAGCAGTTTTGGGCTAGGGAGTGAAGGCCATCTAATGTGTGGGCTGAACATATGAGGGTGGTGTCATCAGCATATTGTACTACTGAGGCATTGGGTGTGGAGGATGAGAGCTGATTGGTAAATAGAGAGAAGAGTAATGGGCCCAGTATGGAGCCTTGAGAGACTCCTAAGGATACTGGTAAGAGAGAGAATAGTTGGTTCTGCCATTTTACTGCTTGTTGGTGTCCTGATAGGTAGCTTTTAAACCATATGATAGAGAGGGTGCTAATGTTTAGGGTGGATAGTGTATTAAGAAGTCTGTTATGGTTGACCATATCGAAAGCTTTGGACAGAGCTAAAAAATAGCAGAAACTAGCTGTCCCTTCTTTCTTACGAGGTTAACTGTGTTGGAAAAGGACATTAGAGCTGTGGTGGTGCTGTGGAAGGGTCTAAAGCCGTGCTGATATTTAGATAGCAGATTGTTTTTTAGAAGGTAGTCCATTACCTGAGTGTGAATGACTCTTTCTAGTATTTTTGATAAGGGTGATAGAACAGGAATTGTTCAATAGTTATTGAGGTCTATAGAGTTGCCACCCTTGTGTAGTGGTATTATGTGGGAGATTTTCCATATAGTACGTACCTTACACTCTGATATTCATCTGTCAATTAGAATAGCAACAGGAAAGGCTGTAGCTTCTGCTGCTAGTTGCAGGAATTCTCCAGGTAAATTATCTGTGGCCAAGATGGTTGGTTTAAGCTTGTGGAGGAGTTTTAAAATGGATGTGGTTGACACTGGGTGCAAGCAAAAGTGGGGGGATATTATCTTGTGTGTTTGTGCTATTTTATGTGGATGGTAAGACAGGGCAGCTACTGTTACGTTGGGTTTCAGAAAGAGCCTGAACTGTTTCAGTGAAATATTTATTGAAGTGAGTGGGAATATTATCATGGTTGTTTACTGTTGAAAGGGTAGGGTTAGCAGATTTGCCTGGTTGAAGTATATAATTTATAGTGGCCCAGAATTTTTGAGGGTTGTGAGTATGTTTTTCCTGGGGGGTTAGGTAGTATTTGATTTTGTCTAGTTTAATGAGTTTTTTTGGCTTTATTACAGAGTTCTGAGTAGTATTGTTTTGTTGACTGGGTTCTGTTTTTATGAAACTGTATCCATGCTTTGTCTCTGTCTTTCAGAATGGATTTAGTCACCTTAGTTAGCCCTGGCCCTAGAGATACTAATGTGACAAAAACAATCAGCCAGGTAAGCTTTTGTTACTTGGTAATTAGGCAGGTAATGCTGGATGGTAGCAGATAGAACAGAGTATGCAGCTGACTGAAAGCCTGGAAGTTATTTCAGAGGGGTAGAGAACAGTTAAGGAAAACAGGGGGAAGGATAATAGAATGTGGTAAAGGTAAATAAGCTGCTCAGGTCAATGAAAGAGTGATGTTGTAGGGGAAGCAGCAGTCACAGAGAAGAGTGGGACAAAGGAAAATGAAAGATTAGTCTTGGGAGTATAGGGTTTAGAGATGGATTTTACTGATAAGTGGAAGATGGGATGAAAGGACAAGGTAGAGAGTGGTAGGGGACGAGGGATGATAGACTAGGGAAATGAGTAAGCCGAGCCTGAGGGGTAATACATAGATAGGTAAAAGGTACACTATGATGTGCTTAAATGCCCTATATACTGGCTCCTGGATGCTGGGTTCAGCCCTCAGTGTGAGTGGGTGAGCTTTTCTGTGCTTCACTTTGCTTAAGTCCTTCTGCAGTGGAGTGGAGGAGAAAGTTTTTGTGAGGGTACTCTATCTAATAAAGGATTCATAAAACATACAGATGGATAGATTATTTACAGTTTTATGGTGTACAAACTAGACTAGAAATGTAATGGTGCCCTATTATAAGCCAGTGGGTGTGTTAGCGCATTCAAAATGATTAGTCTCAAGATAACCACATTCAATGTCTATAAAGCATGAGAAAACAGCTTAAATAAAATGTAGTACCTCACTCATTGATAATTATATATAGTAATGCAGCTACACAGTTCTAAGACATTGACTAATGTTAGTATAATAAGCAGCATGTGGTTAGCTAAAATAAGAGAAACAGGTTTTACCATTTAACACATGGTTTGAAATAGTTCCCAGGCATATAAGCAGCAGTCCACATAAAATGCCTACACCCCAGAGAGAGTAGCCGTATATTACATAGACTGCAGTACTATTAGCCTAATAGTAGTATATTTCCAAATCTCTAGAAAACAGTAGCCCTATAGAAACTGAATGTTATACATTTATATCAGTCTCAAAACCTGTGTTATGTCCAAACGTGCTTTCCATGTAGGAGAGACAACTTACAACAAACACAGTATGAGAGCTAAGTATTTCTGGTACACTACAGATGATATGGCAGTCAACAATTCAATCTCTATGTCTGTGATATGCTGTGGCAAGCAAATAATGAGCAGAGACAACTATTTGTACAGCAGGCATTTGTAATGCATATCCTACATGTGTTAAACAATCCCCCGTATTAGAGACGCCTTTGCTGCATATTACACTTAAACAGACAACCTACAGAGCCATGTACACTATAGCAATGTGTTGTTTTGGCTTAGAGAAGCTATACCACCATTATATATTGCTAGTTCAGAGAGTGTTAACAGCCATTATGTTATGCAGTTCAAACGGCAGTTCTAACAATGATCTACTGAACAGACAGTTAACAGCAAAATGCAATTCTAGTTTAAACTGCACATCTAGCAAATGAGTCGCTGGACAGAGGCAGATAGCTAACTGCTTTTAAACCACTTCAACCCAACAGTCATGCTAAGCTTCAGCGTTATATTTTATGTCATATATAGTAGACTTCCGTTAGCTATATTCAGCTGTTTTAATGGAACGCCATGCAGATGTAACAGGATTTGTGCTCACAGTGTCAGTAATACAGCAAATTTAATTAAAACGCTTACCTGAACAGTTAACACAGGTTTTGGTACTTGCTCAGCTCCTAGCGGTAAACCTGGCATCTTGCGGTTAGTTGGAGACAGTGTAGGGAAAGAGAAAGGCACCAAACCGGAAGAGGTTTTTAAATGACGCAAGGGAACATGGGAAAGTGGTAAGGACAGAGTGTGGGAAGTAAAAGAGAGTGAATGAAGGGTTTAGAGCAAAAGACGGGAAACAGAATAAGTAAGAGGAGTGAGGATATGGAGTGGCCCTGGCCCTGGAGATACTAATGTGACAAAAACAATCAGCCAGGTAAGCTTTTGTTTACTTGTTAAATTAGGCAGGTAATGCTGGATGGTAGCAGACAGAACAGAGTATGCAGCTGACTGAAAGCCTGGAAGTTATTTCTGAGGGGTAGAGAACAGTTGAGGAAAACAGGGGGAAGGATAATAGAATGTGGTAAAGGTAAATAAGCTGCTTAGGTCAATGAAAGAGTGATGTTGTAGGGGAAGCAGTGGTCTCAGAGAAGAGTGGACAAAGGGAAATTAAAGAATAGTCTTGGGAGTATAGGGTTTAGAGATGGATATTACTGATAATTGGAAGATGGGATGAAAGGACAAGGTAGAGAGTGATAGGGGTCGAGGGAGGATATACTAGGGAAATGAGTAAGCCGAGCCTGAGGGGTGATATATAGATAAGTAAAAAGGTACACTATGACATACTTAAATACCCTATAGACTGGCTTCTGGGTGTTGGGTTCAGTCCTCAGAGTGGATGGGTGAGCTTTTCTGTGCTTCACTTTGCTTAGGTCATTCTGCAGTGGAGTGGAGGAGAACATTTCTGTGAGGGTACTCTACATGAACAGTTAACACAGTTTTCAGTACTTGCTTGGCTCCTAGCAGTAATCCTGGCATCTTGTGGTTAGCTGGAGAGTGTGTAGGAAAAAGTAATTTTAAAGAGTCACTGATATGGACATTACATGCGCTCTGTATGATGGAAAGCTGATTGGAGTTAAAAATTTCAATTTAAACTTAGGAAGGCCAGTGTCTTACATGTTACGCGGATGCAATTATTTTACTGCATTGTATACTCTAGCATGTGAACAAATAGGTTAAGCATAACACACCAGACTGATACATTTATTACTTTTTATCTACATAATGACATGTGACAGCAAAACAAAAAAATGATCAGCAGATAAGCAAAGAGTACAAATTGTAATTCTATGCATGTATTTCACTACCTCAGTAAACTGTTAATCAGCAATGAGTGAATGTGAATCTGCATGCAGCTGTGATTGTGATTATAGGGACTGATTTGTCTTTCATTCTTTCTTTCTAATGACATCTGGATCCATGCCAGCATCTCTGAATGACTAAATGCTAAGCAAGTGTACAATTGTTCTGGGACTATGGAACCATTTCCTGAGGCAGTGGGACTAACACACTATTCCTTAAAGCAGTGATGGTGAACATTTTGGGTTTGGCATGTCAAAAGCTGCTGGCACAAAATAATTCAGTGCACTTCACATGAGCAATGAATGCAAAAGCAGTGTCTCTGGTAACTAGGGTGTTGGTGATCGCTGGCGTGTCACCCAAAATGTTGTGGCGCACGTCATAGGTTTGTCATCACTGCTTTAAAGAGAAACAATAACTATGATCATAGCAGCAGAGTGTCCAGCTGCTCTGTTCTTAACTATAAAGAAATAAGTCTCAAATAGAACTTAGCAAAATCAGTGTAACAAATGTTTTGGCAAAAGTCTGGTACATAGGACTTACACAACTGATTTTTTTCCAAGTAGACAATAGCCTCTTTAGTTCATAATCCCTGCTACTTAAATATTCCAACCCCAAGTTTCTTAACCTTCACTGTAAAGGAAATACTTGGGTTTCCAACAAAATCAAGTATAGAATAGAGTATGTGTGCTGTATCTTTAACAAGTGTTTCAAGGTCAGCATGTGCATATAAATAGCAAGCACATGCTAACTCCAGTGTCATTTTGAAAGTGCAGCCATAGAGTGAGCATGTATGAATATAATAGCTAGCTTGTATATAAGTTTATCTAAGTTAAAGTTCTTAAGCCTCAAGCCTGATGTGGTTGTACATAATAAAGCTGCTTGAACAGAGCCCACAAGGACTTGTCTCTTTTATCCTGACTAGACAAGCGACATGGTGTCAGAACTGGGATGCCAGAGACTGCTTTTCAAAGCTATGAGGTGCAGAGATAACAGTGAAGGTAAACTAAGAAAAATGAGCACAAAAAATGGCCAGAAATGAACCAAAGGTAATGAAACTTGCACAAATGATTTATTTTATATAAAAAAAGATGAAACAGCATTACAAGGGCACAAACTCAATTATTAAACAAGCGAGAGGCACGAGAAGGTTATCAAATGAAATGTTTAAAATTAAGATATTTGATAAAACAATTATCAGAAAAGCACATAAGGGGTTTGGAATTACCTAAAAATTGCAAAACAAGCATGTTTAAAGTAAAACAGGCATGTTTAGAGTTAATATATGGCAGGTGGATTTCGAAAACTGTCACCATTGGTATTTGATCAGAATATTGCAGAGAATTGGAGAATATATGAGCAAGAGTATGATATTTTTATACAAGCACCTTATTCTGATAAAGATGCACACACCAGAGCATTCATTTTGCTAAACCTGGCTGGGTCCAAGGCCATTGAAAGAGAGCATTCATTTGTGTATGCACCAGCAGTATATAAGGGAGAAGGTGAAAATGTCATATTGTTGTACAGGCTGAATCAAGGGAAGACCCTGAGTGTTTGAACTGCAAGTTCAGGGAAATGAGACACTCCCAGACAAATATTACATTAAAGAGGCATTTGCTTTACACAAGAGATCAAAAACCAGGGAAGCTTTTGCAGCTTACATTACTGACCTAAGAAATAAAGCTAAAATGTGCTGGTTTAGTGACTTAAAAGATGAGTTAATAAAGGACAGGCTTGTGTGTGTTATAAATACTGCTGCAGTGAGAAACATTTTGCTTCAAGACAGTGATTTAAAGCTGAGCAAAGCTATTGAGATTTGTCACATCCATGAATTTACAGAAAGTCACACAAGTATGCTTGCAAATGATAAGAGCATGGTTTCAGCAGGCTCCAGAGCAAATGTAGACAGCATGCAACATGTGGCTAGCAGAAGCAGGCCTAAGCACATGGCACCTGCCACCTCTGTGGGTTTTCCTGGGAAAACGTAGTTTTCTCACCAAATTCTAAGAAAAGGACATGTGCAGTGCAGTACAAGGGTGAGTCAGCAAAACCCAAATCCGGCTTTATTGTTAACTGTCGCAATTGTGATGCCAGTCATGAGTCTAAAAGAGACAAATGCTTAGCATTTGGTTAACAATGCCACATTTGTAAAAAATGGAACCTTTTTCAAAAGTTTTAGAAATCAAGTAAACTTCACACAGTCATAAAGAAGGGTCACTTGAAAAAGCAAGTTGATCAAACAGAGAGCTACAATTCTACTTTATACATAGATGGTGTATCAGTAATCTGTGAAAAGGCTGATGCAGTAAATTTGTTGGCAAAGAATGAAGTGTTTTGTACTGTCCAGACCAATGGTAAATCCACTGAGCTTAAAGTAGACACTGGTTCAAAGTGTAATGTTATGTCAGCAGACATTTTTGCTAAGGTGAGATCTAATGAACAACTCGATGTAGACAGTTGTGTGAAACTTGTTGCTTATGGAGGTGAAGGAATTCAAACTGAAGGCTCAGTAGTGCTATCATGTTGTTTGGCTAGGAACTGTTACAGCTTACTAATCTATGTAGTCCAAAGACCTGTGTAGTCATTATTGGGTCTCAGAGACAATTTGAGAATGAATCTGCTTTCTTTTACCAAATGCGTTCATCATATAAGCACATCTCCTAGTTCCAATTTTGCTGAAACTATTTTCTTAGAGTATGCTGATGTTTTTGATGGCAAGTTGACCAAACTCCCAGTTGTGTATTCCATGAAGTTAGACCCAGAGGTCAGTCTAGTGGTCAGACCAGCTAGAAAAGTTCCAGTAGTTATTCAGGATAAAGTCAAAGCTCAGTTGGATAAAATGATGCAGCAAGGTGTAATTTGTCCAGCCACAGAACCAAATGAATAGTTGTCATCCATGGTAGCAGCCCACAAAAAAGGCTCAGATGAAATCAGAATATGTATTGAGCCAAGAGATTTGAACAAATCATTAAAGAGACCACATCATCCAATGCGTACAGTCGAAGAAGTTGCAGCCCTAATACCAAATACCACCATTTTTTATGTCTTGGATGCAAAAAGTTAATTTTGGCAAGTGATGGAGGGACAGGTTCATAACCCAGAGACTGCCCATGCTATGGAATAGACTTTCCATACATGTCAAACAGAGCACTTCACTGGCCCTCTTCAAGAGAAATCTTGATGAGTGGATGGTAAATAGAAAATTCAGCCTGGGATCACTCCAGTGGCTCTACTCAACAGAGGCACTGGGAACTAAGCTTGGGTGGCACAATGCCAGGGTAATCTCATGGGCTAGGCTTGTAAAGGCTCCAGGGCCATTAACCTAGTACACACCTATGGAACCTATGAACCTATGATGCTTGATCACAAATCCTCATTACTGACTACATTCAGTACCCCATTTGGCAGATATTGACTCCACAGGATGCCATTTGGAATAAATTCTGCAAGTGAAGTCTTTCAGCGTGCAATGGAGCAAATTATTTCAGGTTATCCTTGTGCCATAGTAGTAGATAGTTTATTGGTTGGAGGCAATGGTGAAGCAGAGCATGACAGAAACCTTAAATGAGTTCTAGACAGAGCACATGAAGTGACCTTAAAGCTCAATCCTCTGAAGTGCAAATTCAGACTACCAGAAGTTACATATGTAGCTCATGTATTTACCAGATCTGGCTTGAGACCAGATCTGTCCAAGCAAGCAGCCATTCTTAAGATGCCAGCATCAGATAATATTCAGGTTCTACAATATTTTCTTGGTATGGTCAACTATTTAGACAAGTTTATATCAGACTTCAGTGAGTTGACATCAACTTTGAGAGAGCTGATGCACAAAAATGTTATATGGTCTTGGTTGGAACAGCACCAGAAAGCATTTGAAGACCTTATGTAGAAAATTGCCACCCCACCTACATTAAGATACTATGATGTCAATAAACCAGTAACTCTTTCCTGTCATGCTTCAAAATTTGGTCTTTTGGCAGTTATTCTTCAAGAAGTCAGACCAGTAGCCTATGCATCAAGAACTATTATCCAAACTGAAATGCAATATGCTCTAACTGAGAAAGAACTTTTGGCAATAGTATTTGCATTTTCAAAGTTTCACGATTATATCTATGGTTGAGGTATTCAGAATGAAACTGATCACCAACCTCTAGTTACTATCTTAAGAAGCCTATGCATTCAGCTCCAGTGGGATTGCAAACAACAATGCTCAAATTGCAAAAGTACAACTTCAAAATGGTCTATACAAAAGGCAAACTTATTTATCTGGCTAATACCTTATCCAGATCACCAAGAAATACAGCGGAACAGCTTCATGCAGAGAATTTTGACTTTGGTGTCATGGAAGTGCATAATTTTTCTACCACAAGACTTGATGAGCTGATACAAAGACTGAGCCAATTTTGCAAAAGTTCAACCACTACATAAATGATGGATGGCCGTCAAAGCAATCTAGTGTACCACTTAAAGTGCAAACTTATTTCCCTTACAGAGATGAGATGTTGATGGAAGATGGCATTATTTTTAAAGGTCCTAAAATCATTGTTCCTGCTTCCTTACAACATGAATATATCCAGATTTTGCATCATAGTCACCCAGATTCCTAATCTGCTAAAAGAAAGGTGAGAGAACTAGCTGCAAAGATCAGAGAGATAAAAACTTTATTGTATGGGAGCTTTTCAGAGCAGTTTTCAGAGCAGTTGGTGAACTCTAGCATTGGTAGACTGGTTGATGTTGTGATGGTTGATGAACAGAAATTATTGTATTAGAAGTGTTTAAAGACTGAAAGGGATTTACCTGATTTTAAAGTGGCAAAAGTTTTTGCATGGCCTAAGGGTCAATCTGTTGCACGTAAAGACCTCGGTATGAACCTTTCTAACAACAAGAAATTACATGTTAGTATATTAACAGCCACAATTGGTATGACTCAATTAAGCCAACCAGAAGCAGCTGAACTGGCTGCACTAGAGACTAATGTGGGGAAGGGTAAAGACTCTGTGCAGACTGTTGATAATGTAATGGTTGAACAGACTGTAGACAGGCTGTACCTAGTAGCTGATGTTAGAAAGAAGATACCTGAGTCATGGGACAGTGAAACTGCAGATAGGAGTAATACTAACTTAACCCTCTATTTCCCTTTATCCATCAGTCAGGGTCAACACAAAGGCAGAAGCCGCTCCAGGAGCAGGAGTTGAACCAGGAGGAAATTGCTGATCAAAGCAAATATGAGTCGGTCCTTAAATAAAATGTAGAAATAAATAGAGACTTAATCGTCTGGAATTTATCTAGTAGAATGCAAGGGAGCCTGCAGGACCAGAGCACAGTCACACCCCCTCGCCCCCTCAGCCCCGCCCCTACCCCACACCCCCCGCAGCCATTCCAGTGTCTTATTACTTGGATATTTCTCCCCATTTGTCATAGACACTGTTCAAATCTTTCAGTGTGCATACTGTTTTATGCTTTACTTGTACAATGATTACAGATATTTGGATTTCATTTACAACTTTTATTTCAAATTTTATAGCACAAACACTGATAGACATTTACTAAACCTAAACAAAGCAATAGTCTTGCAATGAAACAGACTTGGTATTAAAACTTCTCTACCTTTGAAACCCACATTCACTGAAACAGCACTGAAACGCACATTCAAAGAAAATGCTTCTGGCCAGTGGCAGGGTAAGTTTACCTTTGGACCGTTTTCAAATCATAGGCTCCTTGCACACATTTTTAGAACCATGCAAAAGTTCTTTGATTCACCTTCCTGACTTTATTAATTATACTATATAATAACTGAATTATATCCCTTGTATAATACAGCACCACTTGTTAGAGTGTGTTTTAAATTTATAGTTCTGAACATTTTTCCTTTAAGCAATGAAACAAATCATATGAACCAATAATGACAACCTGCCCAATTCAGAACATTTCAAGTTCAACCATAAAGGGCCACTCAAACATCTGTAATACAATCAACCAATATCAATCAATATGCAGTATCTCTGCAGAAGTAAAAGTCATCTGAATAATTCCACTTTAAAGAGATCTGAAACCAATGAAGAGGTTGCTAGAAAACAACTTTATATTTCAGTGTTTCATTTACAAATTCAGTGCCTGTTGCCCTTGAAGAATAAATTGCCTATGTTACATTAAAAGAAATGGCAAGTTGGTATATTGCAATAGGGAGTGGGGGGCAAGAAAAACAGGTTCATAGTTATTAGGTGTCTCATCCAAAGGAGGACATACTAAGGACTGCAGTACCATACCCCCTTAAAATACAAATGTATATGCTGTAGGAATAGAACCTACAGTTCTTTGCAACAAGATGCAAGTATGCTACCTGCTGTGCTAACAATGCTTTAAAATTCTATACCACAATAATGATACCAGTTGCTAAACAATCTCTCTTTCTCTGACTCTGTCTGTCTCACACACACACACACACACACACACACACACACACACACACACACACACACACACACATGCACACACACACGCACACATGCACACACACACACATGCACACACCTCAATTTCTTAGTGCAAGAAATCTGGACAAAGCCAAAATTAAACAGGGACAGATTATAAATATTGCTTTTATGAACTTATAAAATTGCTAGAATGACAGGATTTGTGTTGGTACACATTTTTCTAAAGGATATGATTTCTAAAACTATTTAGCAACTTCCATCTTTTTTAGGAGGAATATGGGGCAAAAATCTGGACATTCTGCAAAAACCTGGACAGCTGAGGGGTATGCTACTTCCCTTTTATACACGCACATGCATGTATAGTTATCTACATATATAGATATATAAATAGAAATATAAGAATACACACTACATAATCTGGATAATCTATGTGCAACATAAACAAAAAGCTCAGAATCTTCTCTTGAAGCGATGCTGTGTTTGCCTTTATATTTCAGATCTCTTGAATATGCAGGTGGCAAATAGCAGAATTCATTAGGCAGCCCTTGGTCTCTCTCTTTCTCTCCATCTCCTTCTTCCCCACCCTGCTCTTCCTTAACCCTTCCTGACTTGCAAAGGTTTATAGTACTGTTGTTTTCTCAGTTTCATATGGTTTTATTTTAGAAGAAACTGAAGGCAGCATTTTTAGTATCTTTAGCTTAAACCTACAGTTTAAACATTGCACAGAAGAATGCATAGACTTTTCTCCTCTATGCAGTTCTTATTATCTTTTCTAAATATTCTTTTTTCTTTTAAATGGGAAGGGGTATGTTTTATGTTATTAGTGTCATTGCTGCATGAAACAGATTTGCGTATTGCATTACCTAGTTGAGGTACGTGATTATTGTGTGTGTGTGAGATTTGTTTTTTAAGTGAGATTTATTTTTTTAAGTGAATGAAAGCAGTGCTGAAAACACACCAGTTTTTGTAAGTGGCATAGACACATGTGCTGATCCTTTGGCTTCATCTTCAGGTGGTCATTCCTTTTCCCATAAAAGTTATTCCCTTAAGCAGTAACCTAAGGAGCTGTTTACTATTGCAGAACTGTTTGTTCCTGATTTGCTCCACTTAATCAGTGGTGTGGTAGTCTGTTGCTGTTTTATTTACATAGAAACAGCCAAAATGTATCCTACATCTGATTGTCCAAAACATGAGCATCTGCAGTAAACCATAGCCAACCATGTAATGATTTCATTGCCTTACAAAGAAGGTGGTGGCACAGAGTTCCAAAAAAAAAATAATGTTTACTAAATTTTTTTTTTTATTTCAAATACAAATGTTTCCAGCTCTTGAACTCTAGATTTTCTTAGCTGGGAAGTATTATGATCAAACAGTGAGATTAAATGTATATTATTGTTTAAAGTTTGTGGTTTTGGATACATGAAAGAAAAAATAAATGAATACAAAGCATATAAAATAATAAAAAGTGATAGATACAACAAGATGGCCTGGCAAGCATGTCACTTTTAGGCTTTTATAATAATGGTTCCACTGTTAGCCCCTTTGTCTCTGATTAGGTCTCAGTTTGGCTATATATTGGGGGGTTGCTTCAAAAATTCAATGAGCATTTAGAATTTAGACTAAATTATTGGAACTGCATTAATATTTTCCAGACTTCAGTTTAACTAGGCATACAGTGTCTTTTTCTGACCCATTTGCACACTAGCCTTCTTGCCTCCACATTTTGATTTTTTTTCTTGTTGCATATATACAGCCTGCACTTCAGATCATTAGCTAGTTAACACAAATCAGATCCTTCTGTCACTTTTCTCTCTAAGTAGTTTAGAAGAAAAAAGAAATCAAAACTAATCAATTAAGAACCATGTTGACTTAAATGGAATATTTTCAGTGATTTTTAAGTTCTTAAATGCATTCATCAGTTGTTGGTTTTGGATATTTGTGCAACATAGGTTCATAGGTAGGTACTAGGCTATCGGCCCAAGGGCCTACATAAGCCTAGCCAGCAAGGTTCCATGGCTTACGCCACCCAAGAAAGTTATTTTCCTGTGCCACTGTTGAGCAGAGACACAAAAGTGATCCCCGGGGTGTATTTCCTATTTCCTATCCACTCATCGAGATTTTTCTTGAAGAGTGCTAATGAAGAACTTTGCTTGACATAGATGGGTAGCTTGTTCCAGAGTATAGGAAGTCTCTGGGACAGGAATCTATCCTTCCAGTGTGTCCTGTTTATTGTGGTGACAAGGTTTAGGTCCCTAGAGTGTGTAGCTCGGAGGGATTGGGATTTCTTTAGGTGTAGCATGTCCAACAGCTCTGGGTTTGACATAGCTTTATATGTTAGGCAGAGATCACCTCAGAGTAGGCAATATGCTACGGAGTAAAGCTGGAGTTTTTTGAGGCGGTCAGTGTAGGGCATTTGTTTGAGGCCAGTAATCCTCTTTGTGAGGTACTTCTGTGGCCTTTCCAGCTGCTGCAGATGTCTTGTGAGGTACATTCCAAAAGAGGCGTTGTACTCTATAATGGGTCTAATGAGTGTCGGGAACAATGACCTCTTTTTCCTGGATGAGAACCCTTTTATGATGAGGTGTGAAAAAGGACTTCCTGACTACTGTGGTGATGTGACTATCAAAGGAGAGACTACTGTCCACCTGGGTCCCAAGGTCTCTTATCACGCATTCGGTGTTAAGTAGATTGCTGCCTATGTGGTAGTTCATGGGTACAGAGTTTTTACCAAAGGGGATGGCACTGCACTTTTTGTCATTGAGCGTGAGGCCATGGCTCTGACACCAGGCATCTGTCTCAGTGAGGCCCTTCTGTAGGATGTCCACATCATTTGGGGACTTGACTATGGCTCCTAGTTTGCAGTCATCTGCGAACTTCATTAGCCAGAGGCCTTCTGTGTTAGCCTGTACTTCATTGAAGTAGATACCAAACAGGAGACGTCCTAGGATGGAACCCTGTGGTACTCCACTTGTCACTGCTTTGAGATCAGATTTGGAGTCTGCAACTTTTACAGTGTGGGTTCTGTCAGTTAATGAATGTTATTAGTGTCATTGCTGCATGAAACAGATTTGCGTATTGCATTACCTAGTTGAGGTACGTGATTATTGTGTGTGTGTGAGATTTGTTTTTTAAGTGAGATTTATTTTTTTAAGTGAATGTGACATAGGGATTTATACCTAGTTTAGTGAGTTTAGCTATAATTCCAGAATGGGGATGATGTGGTCAAGATCGGCTGTGTGAACCACCCTCAGCTCATCCACGGCTTTGGTGACTGCCTCAAAGAAGTCAATCAGGTTCAGGAGGCATGATCTGCCTTTCACAAACCTGAACTGGGTGGGATCCAGAGTTTGGAGGTTACCAATGTCTTTGTTTATGAGTTCCATGATAATACTTTGGTAATTGTGAAACTAACATTATGCAGTCTAGAATAATAGTAATTGGTAAAATTAACTTATTATATATCTCTGCGATATTTTAAAAAATGTGATCCAATAATCTTTGAATTGCTTATGGTAATTATTAACATAAATCACATCTTATAATCATAAGCTATGTTTTTTGTAATAAAGTATACCTTAAATGATAAATAGGTATATGTTATAATGAGCGTCTGTATGTTTAAATATGGATAGCTACTTTTTTAAAATGAATGTACTTTTGCAATCTCTTTGGAAGAGGTTGCACCTGCCTTCATAATAAATATTGCGTAATAAAATAATAATTATACTAATAGAAATATCTTTAATGATTACATTATATAGTTTTAGCACTACAAAAAATGTATTCACTAGCCACTGCACTGTCATTTTTTAAAGGTATTTGATATGCATTTTGTATCTGTATATGCAAGTTTGAATACAGAAATCTTATAAATGAAGCATAAAACATGCATACAACCCATCTTCTATCACTTTCTGTTGTTGTAGGAAACAGGTTTACATAGCACGCTTTAATTTCAGATCCTGCAGTTGTTTCCTGTCTAAGAAATGTGTAACCATAACATTTAAACTGCGGGAACAGACATACATATACTACATATATATATATATATATATATATATATATATATATATATATATATATATATATATATATATATATACACATATACACATACACACACACACACTGTACACCTCTTAAACACTTAAAAATACACATGCACACACGGGATATTGTAAGGACCAACATGCCTTGGAGGTCACACAACTATTTCAACTGATTTCCATATTATTTTGAGAGTAAACACCTGCCATGTTATTTTCCAGTTATGTTACTTCAAATTAATGCCATGCCATCTAAACATGGAAATTAAGTACAGAGGTTTGTTCTGTTAATGTTGGTTTTTGCTTCTGCTAGGACATCTTTAGCCTTCCTAGAAATACCATTATCTTGTTACACATTCTCGGCCAGTTATGTAATACCAGTTGATGTGATCACAGAATATTCCATTCCAGAATCAGCCATCTTGGACAAAAAAAAATGACTTCACTTATAGCCATTGGATGAAAACATTCACAGATGTTCTGGCTAGCATTCTGTTTCCCCACAGAATGTATCTCAAGAGTTCTACAAAAACATTTTGTTAAATGATACATGAAATAATGGCCTGCCACATGTTCACTTATTTTGCAATGAGCCAGGCACTACTCCCTAACGTAGTGCATATAAGCAGCATTAAGTAAAAATGTTTCCTCCTCCATCTCTGTCCTCTGCCTTTTGTTTAATACAAACAACCATTGTTAACTGCAGTAGTATAGCATGCTTCCATATGGATTCAAAGTAACTCATCAAGTTGTCTTTATTCAACTTGTCAACCCAGCACCATGGTGAAGAGGGAAAACACCCTGAATGAGAGACAGACAACCCTCATTTGAATGGTGGCTCGAGCGCTGGAACAGCCAGGGAGATGAGGATGAGAAATGAGCAGCTACTGCTCACTCATCCCTGGGTGTGGAGACTATTGTGGTTTGTTTTGATTTTCAGCTGCTCTAGAGCTACGTGCAAAGGCTCAGTAGCATGGAAAATAGGAAGCAATTGTAAGACAAATGTGTGATGTGTCTACTGTGATATTAGCCCTTGTCTGAACAGACAAGGAAGTGAACTGCACAGATGGCAGAGTATTGCTGGTCACTAACGTGATGTAGGTGCTTATGTCTTCATCATGGGCATGGTTGGGGTTTACATACATAAAAATTGCTCACATTCAGTCCGAATACAGACACAAACTAGCCTCATGGCTGTCTGGATAAAGGATTCCTTTGGATGGCTCATGGTGAGAAATGGCCTGAGTCTCATTAGTAGAGGTTTGTGTTGGCAGGCATGGGGCAAAAAGCATAGACATTTACTGTATTTAATTAACTTGACTTCAGCTCAAACACAACAAAATTTTATTGTAGACTGGTAAACTCCTCTGCACACCCACACATCTCCATCTTTAAATGTAATAATTTATAGATTGTGAAAACCTGGATAAGGAACCCCCCCCCCTTCCCCAGCACTTCCAGATCCAGATCTCTATAATGTCAATATACACTATGTGATTAAGCAGGGATTTGGGTAAACATTGTAAACAAATACTGTTACGAGAAGCATTAGCTCATTATAAGTTATCCACCCCATTCTGCAGAGTCACAAATGGATACTACTTGGTTAATCTGCATTATATCTCAATTTTTTTATTGACAATTTATTACATGGTTAAATATGCGAATTGCATTGTTTTATTTCTGATGCCTTTGGGTGAATACACATAGAGAATCACATAGCAGAGCATGATTATAAGTCTGAACAAGTCAATCAAGACTGGTGGTACTATAATAATGGAGATGGTCCTGCAAAATTGGAAATAAAAACTTAAGGAAAAATTGATCTGATGTATGATCAAATGAATGGGTAGCAGTGGAAACAACCTGAGTGAACCTGAATTTTTTCATAATGTGGAGGAATTCTTTGACAAAAGTCACTGACCTGTCATTGATCCATGAACTGAAGTCCCCAAAGATGAGCCATTGGGAGTATATCAACCCAGATGAGATGAGGAAGTCTGTAAACTTCTAAAGGAATGCCCCAACACTAGTGGATGGATCGTAGATGATGACACAATTAGAGGTTGCTGCTGTCCAAATGAAAAACTAAAGTGTTGTGTTACAAGTGTCAACCTGGATGTGCTTCAACCCAGTGGCCAACTGATGGAAAATAACTCCACTACCAAAGCAATCAAGCCTCAGATGCTGTACAGCTAAGAAACTGAGAGATATTAAGGCAGCCAGGATAGGGCCAACATTCCCATCTAACCAGGTCTTAGTGATAAAAGTCTCGTCTTCATCATGCAACAGGTAAGACAATATAATAGTCCCTTTGCAAGCAGATCTGCTATTACATTACAGCAACCAGCTAAAATCTGCAAGAAAGAAAGTCCCACATATCTATCCCTGATGGTTAAGGAGGATGCAATGAGTACCATATGCACCATGGTGCCATATGGACCACATGTGGTTCTGTCCCATTAGGAGAGCAAAGATATACTAGTATAGGTCGAGTATCAGAGATCTGATGCACCTGACTCTTGCTGTGCATGCTGCCTGCTCTGTGTCTCTTTGAAATACCCAGGCTCTGTCAAGTTATTATAATGGGCCTCAGAAACTTCATCAGTAAAAGAAGGAAAATAATTAGTCTCTGTGATAAATGAACCCCCACAATGTAACAACATACAGTGGGACAAAATAAAACCCAGTACAATTCAAGTGCAAGAAATATTAAAACTTGATATAATCTATACGAATAGATCACTTTCTAAAACTTGACTATTAATTGAATTGTATTAACCATGACATGGTTGAAATCAAGCTAAAAACAATGGGATGTATACTAAGACAATCTAAATAAAATATGAATTAAAACTTGCAAAAAGCTAGAACTGGTCAAAATAAAATTTCTATAAAGTGTAACTGTTGGAAAAGTAACCAGTTAAGTAAAAGTTCAACAATTAAAAGCCAAATTTGCAAAATGCTAATATAGAAGAGCATATATAGTAACAGGTTAAAAAAATCTAACCGATAAACTATATATGTGTACAACTCAATGAACAAATGCCCAAAAAGTCCTATTTTACAGAATGTATGGTAAAATATGCATTAAAATTAGAGTCCAAGTACAGACCTGAACTGAAGAAGAGGATAAAAATACCATTGCTGTCCCATTAAGAAAAAAACTTGGTAATTAAGTCCATAATAATGAGTTCTAAATATTCTACAGAAACTTAAAAACTGGCATGTCTAATCTGTAACAGAGGAATTAGAATTGAAAAGCAAACCAAAACAAGCAATGTTAACATATTTAAGTATATAATACCAACAGATATATAGGAATACTCCAACAGTTGTTAAAGTCTAAGTCGCTTTAATGGGGCTTAAGGAAATCCAGGCAGCTAATTACACAAACATTTAAAGGGTAGAATGTGGAAGACGGAAGGAAAGGCCACTCCAAATGGCAGAAAAATGGCCAGGACAAATGTAACTAGGGCAGGCCAGTATCACACACCTCCAAGAATAAAAACCCCACAACACATGCAATAGAGTTACAATAATAAGCTCAGTGCTTTGTAGTAACAGGACGTTATGATGATAAAGTGGGGCAGAGAAGTAGATCCTGGTCAGAGCTTGTGCGGTATAACTACACCAGAGAATATCCAGCTGATGGCTGTAGTCCTTCAACAGTAAGATTTACCATATCTAGCAGCAGTGGCTTATTACAGGCAAAGGGATTATTCTTCACACATAAACAAGTACCGACAGCTTCAGCTGAAGCCCCCACACAAGATTAAAGACACACCTACCTTTCCCTCATCCCAAGTCCAGATGGCTGCTGGAATTCAAATTCTGATGCAGAAGATGAAGACGAGCATGTATGGAGAAGATGAAAACAGGTCGCAAGCACCTGTTCCATTTTTTTTTTTTTTAAATTATATGTAAATTTAACTTCTGTCCATGTTAACCTTTGATAAATGTAAAGTGTTGGAGAAAGATTTATCCTTTATTCCAACTCAAAATAGTGACATAACTGATGTTATCTTGGATGTTAAAATATTTTTAAGGAAATTTTGTTTGAAGTTGGAGCTTGGACATAATAACTCATTACTTAGTGATGTTTATTTCAAAAGACCCAGTTTATATATTCTACCCCCACGTCCTGTAGTTGATGTTTTTGCTAGGTTGGTTGAAAATGATTTACATAAAATATATGAAGGTGGAATGAATGTGAAATCCAGGAAGAGCTATTACAATTTGACATACACTGAACTCTTGGCTTTGGCTGGACTCCATAATGATGACACTATAATGGTGAGACTGACAGCAAAGGTGGCTTGATTGTAGTTATGGATCGGACTGAGTATTTTCATTCCATGAAATGTATGCTAATTGATAGCTAATTTTATACAGTTAGTGATATGAATGCTATCAATAAAATGAAGATGAGGATACATTCCACACTGGATGATTGTTGAGGAAAGTTATTAGTTTTCACTTATTTATATATATGTGTGTGTGTGTGTGTGTGTGTGTGTGTGTGTGTGTGTGTGTGTGTGTGTGTGTGTGTGTGTGTATATCTATTATGGTTGATAAACTTCTGATCCCCATTATCCAGGGTCTCTCGAAGATACATAAAGATAGTTGTAGGCTGCCTTTAAGACCTATTGTAGCGGGTCGTAATTGGAGCACTGTACCTTTTTCTTTCTATGTGGAGAAGCACCTACGTCCTGTGTTGGACACAAATATTAAGATCATAAGGGATTACAAACATTTTTTGAAAGATTGTTATGAATATTTTCAGTCTGTGGGTCAGAATGTTAGGTTTTTTTTATCATGGAAGCGCAATCCCTATTTACGGTGATTCCCAATACTTTCGGCCTTGATTGTTTAAAGAGAGTATTTGATCAAACATAGTGAGTGTAGTGACTCTTTGATCAGTGTACTTTGTATTTGTATGAGAACAGTTCTTGAAAATCTTCATGTTTGGCGATAGTTATTATCTACAGAAGAATTGTG
This sequence comes from Protopterus annectens, assembly GCF_019279795.1. Classification (NCBI taxonomy): domain Eukaryota; kingdom Metazoa; phylum Chordata; order Ceratodontiformes; family Protopteridae; genus Protopterus; species Protopterus annectens. The sequence goes on from NC_056739.1 coordinate 460,120,288, forward strand.
TGGCTATGGGCACTTCTAGTGCTAACAGCCACACCAATATGGTAATGGCCAAATGGGAGGAGGATCAATTATGTGAGCTACCCATGTTTTGATGCTTTGTTCCATTCTATAGGCATTTTGTGATGATTTTATTTTTGTTTGGATGGGTGATATACATGACTTATGTGAATTCCATGATATACTGAATAGTTCTACACCCTTTTTTCAAGTTCTCTCTGAATTATCCTGATACTAGGATTGATTTTCTAGATCTAATTATCCAGAAATTGGATAGTGGTGGAATGAATACTGGGGTTATGGGAAACTGTGTCACAAGAACACCCTTTTGCACAGATGTAGTATGCACCGTATGTATGTTTTTAAAAACATTAAAGGACAAGGAATGAGGGCTTCGAGGTTAAATGCCTCTGAGGAAGGCTTACTTTGTGAAATTTCTGGCCTAAAGGATAGATTGATCTCGAGAGGCTATAAATCCAATGAGGTTGATGGAACCTTGCACGTTATTCCCATGCTTAGGGATAATGTAGCAAGGCCCTTGAGGTTACAGCATGCCATGATACACCATCTAGTGTAGCCCGAAAATAATCTCTCAATTCCTATGTTCTTTACCAGAGATATAGTGGTTGTCACTGATGTGATAAGGAAACATTGGGTAATTTTAACTGCTGACCTGAAAATTGTGAGAACTATATGAGAAGCTCCTTCCTTTACTTTCAAGAATAGGAGGTGCTTGAAGAGATTACTTTGTTATCCTCAAACTGACCCACATCAGATATACAGTGTGGGGAATGTAACCCAGTCATGTGGGGAATCTAATTTTTTTCAGTATATTGATAACAGTGGTAAGTTTACACATCCCGATAATGGACAGAGATTTATTTTCAAGGTTGAGGCGGATTGTAGAACGTCTCATGTTGTCTATCTGTGTCACTGCCTACAGTGTGGAGTATTTTATGTAGGCAAAACAGATAGGATGTTTAAGGATGTTTAAGGACAGAATAAGAGAACACCTGTACAGTATACATGTTGGTTCAGTTAATAATGCTCTATCTAAATATGTTAAAGAAACTAATGAACATCATAAATTCAAATTTTGGTTATTGATTTAGTTAAACCCAGTTTGCGAGAAGGTGATGTTAGGAATATAACTGAAACCCTAGAGACTAGATGGATTATTCGCTTGAGGGTGGATCAAGGCAGAAGTTTAAATGAGAAAATTCCATTGAAACCTATTTTGAAAATCCGTAGTTTAAGGAAATAGTCTTATTCCCTCCTCCCCTCCCCATTTTCCCTTTCCCTTTTTTCCCTTATATATATATATATATATATATATATATATATATATATATATATATATATATATATATATATATACATCCTTTATTCATTTTTTACATATTTGTTTGCATATTGCTTTATGGTTTGTGATGTTTGTGGTTTACTGTGGTTTAATTGATTGTTTTGAGTGCGCTATCCTTTCTGCCTTTTGATAGGTTAACATGGGTTAATGAATTATATTTAAATTGACTGAGCTTAATTGTTTACTTAATGCTCTGAAGAAGCAGTTGTAAAAGCGCTTACCACTTGTACATTTTATTTTGATTTTTTTATCATTCCTTAATGTCCTTATTTTATGATGTCTTGGACCCTGCTTTATTCCATTGTCACTACATGTTTACTGTTGTCTCTCTTTTTAAATAACGGAATATTTGTCCTGGTTGGCGTTTATTTTATTTGGATAAAGATTTATTTTTGTTGATTGCATGTCAATTAATGTCGTCAACATTGCATGACTTATTTCTCAAAGATGGAGGATGTAGACTAGAGTGTGTTTGCTGTATCTTTAAGAAGTGTTTCAAGGTCAGCACTTGCATATAAATAGCAAGCACATGCTAGCTTCAGTTTTTGAGAGTGCAGCCATAGAGTGAGCATGTATGAGTGTAATAGCTAGTTTATAAGTTTATCTAAGTTAAAGTTCTTCAGCCTCAGTCCTAATGTGTTTGCAAATAATAAAGCTGCTTGAACATAACCCACAAGAACTCGTCTATTTTATCCTGACTAGACAAGTGACACCAAGTATATAATCGTCTCTAACTCCGTGTGTCATCTGAACTGGGACATACAGTAGGAGGGCACCTCTCACACTTTGAGTGTTAGGAAGATGTTCTTTCAATTTCTGTTTAGTGCACAAGGCACAGTTCCACTTTTCCTTCACATATGCATAGGTATATGTTGTTGATTTTGAATGTCATGTGCCCCTCAAATTGCTCAATTTGCAATTCCCAAGTACACCTATTTATACAGATAGCTTTACATATCTGTATGCTGACTCCAATTAGCTAAGACTGCATATAATTGCAGTAACTATTCAGTGAAGTAACATCATAGTTTGAAGGGACCCTTTTAATGTCTTCTGAGTATCTGGACTACCATCAAGTTTGAGGTGAAGGAAGAAATGAAAAGACAAGCTTGAACAATATGGTTCACAGGACAGATTGTTGAGCAATTCCGCAGTCCACTGACCCAATATGAATTTTTACTTTTCAGTGTTACTCTAGTAAGTCTGTTGACTAGCCATTTTTAATCTACTCCAGCATAAGTGTGGCAACATACAGCCTGATTAGGCTGTTAATGATGATGTCATAGGGCCATGTGTCAAAGGACTCAGCATAGTCTTGGCATATCATTATGATTGCTAAATTATATAAACTGCAGTTGGTTCTCAAAAATGCACTGAGGATGTTATGACTGGAGGCATACTACTCAACTGAAACATAAACTGACTATATCACTATAACAATAAACAATAATTTACATTTAAAAAGGGAAGCCATGAAGTCAGGGAAGATTTGTATGGGAATTTGGCAATAGTTTCACAGGTTTCTTAGTAAAATACAAAAAGGTCAACTACCCATTAAAAAGACCCTAATAGCACACCTGTACCCACAGTAGTTGAACAAAAATATTTCTGCATTATAGTTGAACAAACTCTCTCCTTCTACTCCCTTACAGAAATACAGTCACAAAAATATTAAATCAACATAAAATGTTCTGCAAATACCTAATCTTTATAACTCAAGAATCTAGACAAGCTATTACACTACAGATTTTGATTGTTGTCCTCAGCTCTCCCCATAACACTTCTGTTATTCAAACAAATGAAAGCAAATTCCTCAGGTTTACACTTCGTTTGTAATACTCTGTGTATCAATGCATTGCAAAATGTTTTTTATTTATCATTAATTATATATCATACATTCAAGCATGCCTTTTGCCTCTATTTTGACTGAAAAGGGTGTATTTGACCATCTTACTCAACCTGGTTTAACGACCTTAAATAATCACTTCCTTGCAATTATATACTGTTAGTGCACTTATTTGAAGAATCTATCTGCATCTGAGTAAAGATTAATTTCTGATTTTTTTAGTGAATAAAGTATATATTTAATAGTTTTTGAAGACCATCACAAGGGGGGCCCTCGGCAGCTACCTGTTATTTTTACTTTTTTACCAGTTGTTATTCTTTTAAGTTAATAAAGATCTGAGAAGCTGACATCTATCATGACACACATCCATTTGGTGGGGCTCTGTATGGCAATGAAAATTCCTTCCTTGTGTAATAACTTCGTGAAGTGTACCAGGTTTTAATCATAAATTATGAACATGAAATGTCTTAGGACAGAGTTAACCCAGTTGCAAAATGGCTGGATAACGGTTCAAACCTGTCTTATGCCACACTACAGCAATTCTGCAACGGTTCAAACCTGTCTTATGCCACACTACAGCAATTCTGCAGTAAAGAATGGACACTAAATAGATGTTCACCAGGTACATATTTTGATGCATTTTTAAAATTGAGTACATTTCCCATATACATGTTTTATTGTGTTTTTAAAACTGTATACATGTCCTCCTGGCACAATTTTTTTAAAACTGTATGTGTGCTCCCCATGCACATGTTTTGATACTTTTATTTTATAGTTTCTGAGAGTGGTTGAGAAGGCTAAGGGTTGACCTGTAGCATGTTCTATAACCGCACACACACACACACACACACACACACACACACACACACACACACACACACACACACACACACACACACACTCCAAGTCACACTGCATCAATCTCTGCTATACACTTTTGATTTACTTTTAATTGAGTCCTTTGCAAGATTTTACTTCAGAAAAGAAAAATGGCCATATGTTGTTTTTTTTTTTTAGAGATATTAACAATTAAAGTGGTCAATAAGCAACATAAAATATAATTGCATCATAAAAAGTGTGAGATATATACCGCTGAAAAATGATAAAAGAATGGTACATGGACAGTTTCCATATACTTCATTTAAAACATACTGTTAGCTTCTGTAACAAGAAGGAAATGTACTCGTGACATATTTTCCATACCTTATGCTTCAATATCTCAAAGACCATGTGAGATAGAAGTGTGTGCTGCCGTTGCCTTTATCACTCACATTGCTTTGCTGCTCTTTGACTGTATTGTAATCTTGTAATATGCATCATGACTGCATATGATTTGTAGAAAGCTATACTGAACCATAATTGTACCCTTTTACCTTCCATACTACTGGCGTACAGAAAGGATAATAATATCCTCAACTAATAGCATGTATACCATGTGCTGGCAACATCAGATCTGTAAAAATAACCAAGGAATAACTGTCTTTAAATACCACAATACTGCCTGTTGTGAGTGCAATTTTCATAGTACTAACAAAGGATGAAAAATACAGCATTAATAGTATGATGAAAATTTCTGGAGTATTTAAACTTCTCAACCTCTTAGAGCAAGAAAATCTAGACAAAGCTGTAAAGAAAAGTGGGAAAAAGCCCCATAAATAAAAACAATTTTTAAATATTGCTCTTCCAAACTTTGAAAGTTGATAGAATAACAGGTTTTGCATTAGTATGAATTTTCTGAAGGCTATGAAGTCTGAAACTCAAATGTCTGCCATTATTTTTGAACATCAATCTTTAATGATTTACCACTAATTTGACAGAAAACCACAACTTTATGAAAAACAGACCAAAAATATGAGGCCAAAATCTGGACATTCTGTGAAAATCTATACAGTTCAGAGGTATGCAGAGTAGGGTTTATATTAGATGAACAAATGCTTAAAATGTCAAGTACGACATGCTCGACAGCTTTTAAGTGAACATTCATCTAATCGAAACCCCAGAATATCGAAACAAGAAATTTCAAAAAGTTATAGTTGGCCAGCCATCATGAAGCCAATGTGGCAATACCAACAAAATTCTTATGGCTGTGTCTTAACTGCCCCATTGCATTTTTGCTGTGGTAGAAGGGAGATTTTACAGAAGGCTATGATACAAATGGCATATTTTTAAACTTGTGTACCTACAATTTATTTATTTTCTTACTTATTTATTTTCATTTTTCACATTTTATCAGTTAGGTTATCTGGGCCCAGGAAGAATATCACATTTTCAGAATAGCCCTAAAGAGAATTTTATTTTATTATTATTATTATTTTATTCTGTATTATCTAAATAAAACCACTATGCACAACTGCTTATTTCCAGTGGCAACCCTGGAGTACTAAGCAATCAACTGATACATGCACCCACATCACCATTCGGGATTCCAGTGCCTCTCACTTATGCATGCATGCACATATTTATCTATGTGTAGTACAGGCAACCATCACTAGTTTGGTAAAGTCAAGCACACGTCACTCACCCAGTGCCATTTACATTGTGCATTCGAACTCTAAGCACTGGTACTGCACAGATCATACTCCCCCTCCCCCAGAATGAGAGAGGGGGCATCAGCCATTCATTTCCATCCTCTCACTTAATTCCTCCAGCTCCCAAGTGGCTAATCAAACTCAGGTTGTCTAAGTTATAGTTAGGACTACTCAGTTGTACCAAAGAGTGAGGTATGCTGTTTCATTTTCACTATAAATTATTAAAGGTGATTAGTTTTCTTCAACAAAGAGAAATCATTTTGCTTTTGCATTCTTGCAAGTTCCTGTGTTCACAACTTTGTTTCCCAAGCAAATGAATAATTCACATCATGTTATAAACATTGACTGGGGTTCAGAAAAGGTAAGCTGTATCATGATAGGCTATACACTTGTGGTAACCCACTCTGACTTAGAGAGACCAACCACAGAGATTTCACATGATCAATAGAATCACTGCATTGGGCCATCACCAATGTCTTGCTAAATGCTAATGAAGCATTCCAGGGAATCAGATAAGGCTAATTAGCCAAACATTGTTCTCCCAGAAATGTCGCAGGAAGGGAATGACACAAATGAGCAATTCTTCAGAATCGCTTCGCTGCATAAATTAGCACAATTGGTCATGCTTTACCAAGGGCAAAATGCTGCATTTCTCCATTACAGTTAATGAGAGAGAAATTATGTTTCAGATAAGGTTAGGGGAGATAAGCAGAGATGTAGTGGTGGTAAATGTGTGAATGTGTGTATGTGTTTGGCAGTGTGTGTGCGCATGTCTGAAGGGCCATGACTGGTCTCAGAGTTACCGTGTGTGTGTGTGTGTGTGTGTGTGTGTGTGTGTGTGTGTGTGTGTGTGTGTGTGTGTGTGTGTGTGTGTGTGTGTGTGTGTGTGTGTGTGTGAGTGAGAATGTCTGCGTGCTTATGGGAGAATAACAGAGTTGGGTTCCTGTGCCAATACAATGCATGGGATACCAGTGTTAATTATCACTGAAAAGTGCTATTTAGCACTTATGGTAATTCTGTGTGATTCAGATGCAAATTAGCTGATAATGAGATCTATCTAGCTAATTATGGGTTGTGACAAAGGTGGATACTGCCAGTACAGCTATCTGGAATTTTGCAAATAATTCTATGTCACTGAGATAAGACAGCTGCTTTTGTGAAGGCACAACTTCAGTTTGGTTTCTTTTTGAGCCATCCTAGACACTGAGGGCAACAAGAGAACACCTAAGTCCTTTTCATCACAGTTTCTACCCTTGGCCCAATTTATGAACCAAGTTGGGACCAATTATTAACTCCCCAAGTGATGCTGACATCCTACAGAAAGACCTCACTGAGATGAACAACTGGTGTCAGAACCATGGTCTTAAGCACAGTGCCAAAAAATCTCTTGTCATCCCCTTTGGGAAAAACCCAGTTCCCATGAATTGCCACATTGGTCATAGTCCAATGAACACAGAAGGCATTATAAGAGATCTGGGAGCACAGGTTGACAGCAACCACTCTTTTGACCACCACATTGCCACTGTCATCAAAAAATCCTATGTGGCACATCTCATTACTAAGGGTTTTGCATCCAGGAAGAAAGAGGTCATTGTCTCCCTCTACTCTTCCCTCATTAGGCCAATCTTAGAGTACAATGCCTCATTTGGCATGTACCTCACTAGACACCTGCAACAACTGGAGAGGCCGCAAAAGTACCTTACAAAGAAGATCCTAGACCTTAAACATTTTTCCTATATGAACAGATTAAAAAAACTCCAACTATTCTCTGTCTCATATCGGCTATTTAGAGGCGATCTCTGCTTGACTTACAAAGCCATGTCTGACCCAGAAACAGTTAGAAATGCTACAGCTAAAGAAATCCCAATCCCTCCTCACCACACGCTCCAGAGACCTCAACCTCATTACCACAATCAAAAGAACGCGCTGGAGGGACAGGTTCATAACCCAGAGACTGCCCATGTTATGGAATAGACTTCCCATACATGTCAACCAGAGCATCTCACTGGCCTTCTTCAACAGAAATCTTGATGAGTGGATTTGAAATAGAAAATTCACCATCACTCTAGTGGCTCTACTCGACAGAGACACTGGGAACTAAGGTCGAGTGGCACAATGCCAGGGTAATCCTATGGGCTAGGCTTGTAAAGGCTCCAGGGCCATTAGCCTAGTACACACCGATGAACCTATTTGTGAATATCAATATGATCTATATAAGATGTTTGTGTTACAAATGTATTAGAACTATATGTCATGTGCATATCAAACTGGTCTGTACAGACATGTGTGTTAAAAAGGCATTGTATAAAGTGCTTGTGCTTAAAATATAACCACAGTGTGCCCTACTGGAATAGAACAGAAATGTACATGCAATGTTGTAACTGTTTAAATATACATATTTTAACAGTGGAAACTGGAATAAAGGAGGTTAACTTCAGAAAAATATCTCAAATTAAAATACTTTATAGGCCAGGGAGACAATGTCTAAAACTATGGAGCTTTCTGTATTGTCTCTAGAGTGAAATAATTACCAGTCTTGAAATGTGAAGGAATGTAATTGTTTTATGACTTCCAGCATCTGCCAAAGATCTGAGGTCTATGTATTTTCACAGGTAGATTCTAAATACTGTCAGCTTCCAGCAGTGGGGGTTTCACCTGGGATAGAGTCAGATGACAAGAAACAATGTCATTCTGCAAGTTATCTCAGCAGTAATATTTCAGATTTGAAATTTGAGAAGTCTTTTAGAGAGACAGGGCATTCTGTATTCCGTCTTGGACCTGACAAGAACCATTCATCACAACATCTGTCTTGCTCTGATGAAGTAAGTTTTTAGGGAACAGTACAATTCTCTTGGCTATAGTCAAGAATATAGCAAAGCCACTCCTAACAGCCTTGTCTTGGTCAAACTACCATTTGTATTAATATTAATATTAATATTAATATTAATATTACACAGTAAGATTGGACACCCTTTGTTAAGGGCTCTAAAGTAGCTGATAAGGAGTTGGCTGTTGGCAGTGATAACTACATTATAGTTTGGGCAAAAGGGGGCATAGCTAGTAAACCTTTGCCAACCTTTCCCAGGTGTGTGTGTGTGTGTGTGTGTGTGTGTGTGTGTGTGTGTGTGTGTGTGTGTGTGTGTGTGTGTGTGTGTGTGTGTGTGTGTGTGTAAATCAAACCTCAAAGGGTGTGTGTGTCAGCTACTTGGGCAGGGACACGAAGCACTGGTCAGACAGAGAGGGTGCTGGAGGTCTTGGCTTGGCCACTCAGCTGAGATCAAAACACTATAGCTGTGCCAGTGGGAGTCTTATTGTGGATCTGTAGAAAGAGGGAGAAACCAGCCCTGGACTGACTGTGATCTCTGTGTGCTTTTAAGGGAAATTGCACTTGAGGCAGAGAGCTGCATCTGGAAATACTGTATGTGTACCTGTTATCTTCCCAGTGTATGTCCCCCCACTGGTGCCAGTGCTGAGGACTGAGGCTCCTTAATTACTGGTCCAGTGGTGGGTCAACACATGGGTAAACATCTTTGAATTGCATTTTATGGGACTACATAAACTGCACCTTGCAGTGGTATCAGTTTACACAAGTGTAAGGGAATATTTCTGAATTCCAGGGATTGTGTATTAACAGGTAAGTAGTTTTCTTTCTCTTTCAACAGAAACAGTGTAGATGAAAGCATTAGGGAAGTAACAGCTTGAGACAGAACCAGTGGAATTTTGCTTCGGAAGTCAGATGTCTTACATCACATACAGTGATATTGTTGCATGTTTTGTTTCTACGCTTTCTGGAAAAACTTTTTTTTTTAACTGCACCAAATATACTGTAGACTCCTAATAACATATGAAAATCTTACAGCTATGTGTTGCTTTCTGTTTCAGGCTTACAAAGTGCTTTTCCACACCAGTTGTTATCATATTTCCATGGCTGTATTTGGGACATCATGGTGCAAGGCCAGAGCATAGATCTAGACAGAGCATATTACAAACATGATTCAATCAGCTCTCACAGCTGTCCTGCTCTACACCTGCTTGATGAAGACCCAGAAGTGAAGAACGAACAGACTGGCCTGGAGTAAAGTTGGACATGTACAAATGGAACAAGAGTCTTTGTTTTTAAAAGCAAATGTTTTCTGTTTAACCAGGCTTTCTGAGAAAGTCATGGTATTATAAACTCTAAGAATTCTTGTTAAATGGTGGGATTTGAGAGCATCAGTCAATAAAATGTTTACTTTGCTTCCCTATAGATATTGGAAACCATGTCAAGATTTGAACGTACACAAGCCTTGTTTGTCTCTGAAAAGTGGAAACATAATGCTGTTTCTAAAAATAATTAACCTATAGTTTCTGTTCCCCTGAGGATATCTTGAGGGCATGCAGAATGTCAAGTTCCTTGGACTAAAATCACAAAAAAACAAAACTAAAATCATTGTAAAGGTCAGAGGCAATATTTGGTTTCATATAATGAAATGCAAGTCTCTTGACCAGTCAGGCCCTTGTATCTTGTATTGCTGTACTTTTTTCTGAAAATATGATAATGTTGTACTTCAATGATGAAAAGTTTTGTAAAACTTTCTAGTAGAGCAGTGAGAAAAATACCTGAGATAGTGATTTGCCCTGCAACTGTGCTACACCCAAATGTGTATAATTGTGTCTGCATGTTTGGGAGAGATTTGTACAATGTCATGTTTTTTTCCTATAGCAGTAATCTTTTAGTATAGACTGATAATCACCAATGTTAGTATCTTAGTGAACAGCAGGCTCTTGCTAGGGTTTAACCTCTCTTCACGTATTCAGAGTAAGATTTTTATGGCAGTACAATAAAGTACCAGAGGATAATAAACTACTAGCAGGCCCTTTTTTGTGAAGTGAAGAAGTACCTTCTAGCCCTTCTGCCATCTTTGTTCCTTGGATAGAACCTTAATGTCCCATGCAATTTTCAAAAACACTGACAACAAGTTTTATGAATCATGGTTTAAAAGTCACACTGAGCATGGCTATTTCTCCTTAACATTCTGACCTGGAGACTCAGACTAGATAAGTTATTTGAAACCAGCCTATTTCCACTGCTAATGACAACACATTTTACAAAATATAGAGATTTAAGTCTCTACAAGAAAGAAAAATTGTGAATGAATGTATAAGCATCAAAGTATTAGTTACAGCACTGCCTAAGTATGCATCATGATTTCTGATGCATTCTTATATAATATGGATGATACATAAATTTAACCAGTGTTGACATTAGTATTATTAGGATTAGAATGTGTGTGTGTGTGTGTGTGTGTGTGTGTGTGTGTGTGTGTGTGTGTGTGTGTGTGTGTTAACTCACAATCAAGGATGTGACTGTGTGCATAGACCTGTTCCTCAGATTCACTCACATATGAACTTCAGCAAGGTGGCTATATGCTGTAGCTCTTAGTTTCCACTAGGGGGCAGACAAGGAATAGTACATATTTACTATATTGCCAAAGTGAAAATTAAGTTCAGTATTTTATCCAGGAAATAAACCCTGAACACTTCAAGTCTCTTCACATATCAGGCATTTGCCAGCTGGTGCTTCATGCCACCTCACAATGTACAGTCGTGCCAAATATCATTTGCAAGATCGTGTTAAATCCTTATATGTCACCATCTCAGTTAAATTGTTCACAGTTTTCAAATGATTAGTATAAATCTTGCAATCTTATAAGAGTGATACTAACTAGTATACCAAGCACATTAACAACCCTATCCTTTCATCCATCCAGCTAAATACCCAGAAAATGAAAAAAGTCACTAGGTAAACTAAAATTTGTCTTGCCATACCTTGGAGAGTCGCACTGCATTCACAGCCCCTATCTCCACATTTATTTCACTGTCTCAGAGAAAAAAGTAGTATGTAATACTGACCAGTGTGCAATACCAGCCACAAAATAAAATTACTTTGTGATGACTCAGAAGCTCTTTCAGCACACCAGTATCCCATTACAAGTGTAACTACTTCCAAGGCTTTTGGAGGCACTTCTTATTTTGTTGAGCACCTATACAATCACTCACAACAGATGTGCACATAAATACCATTATGTGATCTTCTGTACACACAGCAGCACTGAGCTATTCATAGAAGTGTGTTAAAATACAGATACAAGAATACTTGTAAACATCATATTTGCTCATACACACACTGCTCTTAACATGGATAGGTGTTTATAGGCACATGGATAGGTGTTTATAGGCACATGGATAGGTGTTTATAGGCACACTTTTGAGTATTATAGAAAAGTAAGGTTGCACAAAGTATGTAATGGATCACATAAGGGATGGGACACAGCATAGAATGTTATAAAGAAATAAACCATGACCCAATTGTTCTTGTGCATTGGGCATAAAAATATACTTCTATAGGTTCTCAGGCATTATTCTTTATTTTTATTTTTGGACCACATACCTAGAATGTATTACAACCTTTTGAAAATATTTCCATACATTAAAACAGTGTGTACTATGTTAGGCATGTGGTAATCAACAAATTTTCAACATTCATGCAATAAGCATTAAATAATGAAGCTGCAAGAGGTTAATGATTTTTAATGATGAATTTGTGAATAAATTACTTTTCTAAAATTATAACAAAGAAGAACTTGGTTATTTATTTCAGTTTTGGTTAACCACATCCTTTAAAGATTAGTCACATTCCTTACAGTTTTAAATTCTTTTATTTATTTTTTCTCTTTTAACAAGTGAAAAACAGAGTCCTCATCAGGACGAAGCTACTATCCAGAAATGCATTTGCCTACATTTAATTATGTTGCATCTTTGATTGCTTTAGAAACAGACATACATTGGGTCCCTTGTGTAGTAGGAAGCTGTGCTTTATGTAGTTACCCCTAATGCAGCTGAAGGCCATACATTCTGCAGGTACCCATGATGCATCAGGAGGCCCTGTTTGATATAATTACCTATAATGCAGCAGGAGACAAGAAAGATAGTAGCACAGTCTGCTGAATGATCTGATACTTCATCTTCATCTAGTGCATAATACCTCTGTATCAAGTATATGAAATCAAACAGGACCAAGTGTACAGTAACAAAAACATTAACATGTATCAGGAAGGTGTCAATAGCTGCAAAACCCACCCCTATAAAATATAGGTGTGCTGACTTCTTGCAAAGTCAAAGAGCCAGAGGTAGCTTTTGCAGATGCATCTTTGAATACATCTTGTACTGTTTCCACAGTGAAACCTTACATAATCCAGACCCAGAGCATGTATCATCCCTGAGGATCTAAATGGTATCATTTGTCTCTTCTTCACTACAGAGCATAAGTCGCAAGATGACTGTTTTAATTCATGGGAAAGACATCCTGTACCACATCATACTTCAGTTATAAATTGTTCAACAGGTCTGATCAAAAACCCAACTCAAAATAAGAGTGCATTTAGTGCAATACATATATTTCAACTTGTCAAACACCTAGGCGTTTTGCCTATAGTAATGCCTTTCCTCTTGGTTCCAATTATAACAATTAGAAGTTGCATTTTTCTCTTCTATAACCAGATCTGTAGTAGAGAGATAGGGCACATCTGACTGACCAAATGTATTTCATCTTGCTTCCAGCAGTAACACAGAAAGGTATCAACTCTTACACATCCCCAATCAAAAAAATCTGCAATGGGAACAGAGGTATTTCTCTTCTTCCAACAAGGAAATGCAATGGTGAAAGTCCCACTCCACCCCCACCCCCCATAACCATGATTACATATGGGTTCCTATCACATTGTCGAATTATGACAATGTCGAACGGCTAAAATGTCAAAAGTGCCATTCATCGAAAAGTGTTTTGTGGGATCGCGGTACAGTGAGTATCAGAATATTTGCCCTTTCCTCACTGTAGAGCGATCTTGGAGTTGGTACATATCAGTCATGTTTGCCGAAATGTAGAAGTACTATTCTTAATGTAGAGAATTATAATCAGGTTTCTGATCATAACCAATTTATTGTATGTCTGAGAAATAGATGTCAATAAATTTACCTCGTGAATCAAAGTGAAGCTCAAAAAGTGAGTTTTGACATCTGTTTAGAGCACATAAAACTAGTTGGTTATTACTGGAGAGATCTGATCATAATTCTTTATAGTGCATCGAGGTTTACATGTTCCATGTACTATCACTTACAAAGAAAAAGAAAAAAAATGTAGGCTAGCTAATTGTGTTACAGCAAAGGGTGTGCCTGACTCTCTAACAGGTTTGAGAGCTATAATATACTTCATGCTACAATATACAAAAAGTGTGGTAGTGTGAGGTTAATTACAACTTTTAAATCTATTTCAGCTCCCCAACTCTGCTCCTTGGTTATTGCTGTTAATGATCTAGCACAAAACTAGAACATAACAGTCCTGAAAGGTACTTAACAAACTGTAAGTACCATTCTCACATCAGAAATTTGTTTAATCAGTTGGCTTCTTCACAGTTTTGGTGTGTAACCATGGCACTCATGTAATATAAAATATTTGGTTTTGTTTTAGGATTAAATCTTGCAATTGTTCTGCATGAGACTCTGAAAATACAACTTCCCAGATGTATATTACCAGTTAACAAATTAACTATAAGGCATGAAAAATATCTGCTTTTATTTTAAAATAAGATATTTAGACAATAAATGTTTTACTAGAAACATAATTGGAATTGTTCACATTTTTATGTAATATTATTTACAATTAATGAATTTTTAACAAAGTTAGGTACAGGCACATCTGTTACATAAACCTGTCAGACTTTTATAAACCAGGAGTACTTACCCCTGAAATACCAATAGTTATAGTAGATTTAAATTTGTGATTAATGAATTTTCTTGTATTAATGGCAAGACATTTCAAGCTGTTTGTAAATTTTAATTGCAGTTCTGAAAAAGTTGCTTATGCCCTTAGATATTCTTATAATTTGGGTCTATATAGATGATACTGAATGCATACCTCTCAAGTGTACCTCATTACGAGGAACGTACCTCATTTGGGGTCTTAAAAAGTTCTTGTTCCTCGAAGTTCCTCAAAGTTCCACATTGAAAGACTGTCACACATTCAGTGTTAGGAATTTTTTAAGTGAAAGGCATTGTAAATAGAAATGAATCATATTAATTAATTAAAAGATCTTTATAAGTAAAACCAGCATATTTTAACCATCCTATGACCTTCTTAGTTGAAGTTGTTAGCAAGTCATTAGTATGTGTTCCACGTTTTGCCCATTTGTTCCACATTATGAGAGCTAGTGTTCCTCCTTTTGGACATGAAAGGTTGAGAGCTATAACTAAATGAGATATGAAAAGAGTACATCTGAGGGATATCAGTATTAATGTTTGGTATAGCCCATTTGCTGCTCATTTTAGTGAATCTTGTGGTAATAGTCATGGCTTAAAAATGACTTTTTTATGTCTTATTAGTAATTGTAATTGGTGTGATGTTAAAAGATTAAAGGAGGCTTTATTAATAATGAAATTTCAGACTTTGAAACCTAAAGATCAGAATATTGATTTTAATTGGATGGTTTTAATTTGATAACTAGCTGCTTAATAGTCAATTGACTTGTAATTGATGTCATTATATAAGCTTGGTGTTTTTTTATTGATGTTATACCCATGAAGGTCTGTTTGACTGAGGCACTAAGTGAATAAAAGTTGGTGCTTTTACTCTGTCATTTTTATTACTACAGACACATCTGTGTTATGTTTCTACAAATATCAGCCTAAGCTGATTTTTTTATATACATGGGTCTACCTCACATAATCGACCCACACTTCTCTGAAACTCTTTTCATAGAGATGAAAAGAGTGAACGCTCAATAAAGTGAATGTTCACATCAGCGAAAAATTCCACAGTGAAAAGAACCAATTGGCCAATGTTAGGACGCTGCCCTTTTCCCCACTGTAGTGTGATCTTGGAGTTGATATATATATATATATATATATATATATATATATATATATATATATATATATATATATATATATATATATATATATATATATATATATATATATATATATATATATATGGGTCTACTATACATGTTCAAAATTTTAGAAAGCCGAAACTCATATGGCCGAGACCATATGTTTGACTCCTAAAATTTCGAACATGTAAAAAAAAATAAAACACACAACATAAACCTACTTTTTAAATGCTAGCAACCTCCACCCCACAAACCCCCGTAACTTAAATATACCAACTCCGAGATCGCACTACAGTTCAGAAATGGAAATCTTTCCATTCCGCACTGTATGGAGATGCCAGTTCCGCATGGCCGACATTTCAAATGTCGATCATATGGTCTCGGCCATATGTTCTTCGACATTCGACATTGTGAAATGTCGACCATGTGTGGGGGACCTACATATATATATATATATATATATATATATATATATATATATATATATATATATATAGTTAGGGAGGGTGTGGGGGATACACCCCTCACCTGGTTGGGTTTCACATACTGCAGTGTGTATGGTGTTCATAAGGTGGCCAAGTGCTTCCTTTTCCTGTGGTATTTTTCACTGATTTGAATGTTTGCTCTATTGAACATTCACTCTTTTCGTCTCTACAAAAAGAGTTTTGGCAAAGTGTGGTTCGGTTAGGTAACACAGACCCATATTTATGCAATCTACTTTATTTAAAAACATAC
The DNA here is from genome assembly GCF_019279795.1 of Protopterus annectens. Classification (NCBI taxonomy): domain Eukaryota; kingdom Metazoa; phylum Chordata; order Ceratodontiformes; family Protopteridae; genus Protopterus; species Protopterus annectens. The sequence goes on from NC_056739.1 coordinate 460,136,683, forward strand.
TGACATAGCCTATTATAAACTTTGAAAAAAATTACTTTTTTAAATATGCCCTTGTAAAAGCTCCATCACAGCAAATTATTTCTCAAACTTTAAAAATGAGTTTACCTGATTTGCTTAAATGTCCTATTGAGCTGGTGATTATTTACAACTTCTGCTTGCAGAAAAAGGATTTTGCACCTACAAAAAGCCTAATAACATTAATCAAGAAGTCATGCAATCTTCTAAAAACTAAACATAGCTATCTTGAAATCATCACAAAACAATAAATCCATAGCTTATTTCAAATTATACAATGACCCCCCCCATTAATATTCTAAAACAGCGTGCACGTTGTAAATCAGAGTTATACTAATGGAAAAAGGTCCGGTTGCCTGGACTTTTTCCATTAGTATAACTCTTTTTTTAAAGCAACGGAGAACACAAGATCTCTGTTGCTTTTTACTCACTGTCTCGCTATGTTAAACGAGTTTAACATAGCAAGACAGCTTTAAAAAAAGTAACAGAGATCTTCCTATCTCTGTTGCTTTTTTTTAAAGGTGTCTCGCTATGTTAAATGGGTTTAACATAGCGATACAGCTTTAAAAAAAGCAACGGAGATTCTCCGTTGCTTTTTTTTTAAGCTGTCTCACTATGTTAAACTCCTTTAACATAGCGAGACAGTTTGTAAAAAGCAACGGAGATCTTGCTTTCTCTGTTGCTTTTGCCCACAGCTCTGATGTACTGCGTAAGCATACGCATGCACGGTACATCAGAACTGCCGCAGAATACCAGACAGCTGCAGAAGGGCAGCAAGTAGGCATAATACAATGCCATTATTTAAGAAAAGTAATTATTTTTTTTCTTAAATAATGTCATTGTATAATAGCAATAACCCACTTCTGGGAGTGGGTAATGCTGGATTTACCCACAGTTGTCTTTGTTTAGCCACTCGGGCTTCACCCTCGTGACCAAACCATGCCAACCGTGGGTAAATCCAACATTACCCACACCCAGGCATGGGTTATTGCTATAATACATAATATTTTACACAGTTTATCCACCTATTTAATAAAATCAAGAAAGTATTTTAAAGGTCTAGTTTTTGTAGCTGTAAAATTCTTATATACTACTATCTGTCTTCTTTTTCCCTTATAAGAGTGCACTGTAGACTGTTGAGTGGTAGTAAATGGAAGTGATTTGCATTGCACTAGGTTGTAAAAGAACATGTTGCTATGTTACATCATTTAATATGCTTAATTTTGCCACAGTTCTTTTAAACGGTATAGAATCCAAATGCTCATATGTTCTGCTTGGCAATAAGAAAAAGAATTTGTCATAGAAGTCGAAAAACAAAAGCTTAACAAAAATAATTAGCTATTAAATGGCAGCTATAATCAAATATTAAAACAGGATTCTCCAAGAAGCACAACATTATCTCATTAAATGAATTGGTAGATTCACTATGATAACAACAGTATCATTTAGTTAATATGCAATTAATCTAACAAAAACGACTAAATCCTTGGAAAATCACAGTCTCACAGCAGTGATAATGTCAAAGTTACAAAAGAAAATAATTATTTCCTGTAGGAGGCAAGTTCTCATGCACCTTCCAATATGATGTATGGTGCCCGCACCACCCAGTCTGAAAATATACCTACTCCAAAGTCACATGAACTTTGAGATGAGTGAAAAAGTGGCAAAGAAAAGTATAACTCATGTCCTCCCTTTTTTCCTGACTCCACAATGAAATTACTTTATAACCTAGGCAGTTCTGATGCAACTAAACATTGATTAAAGGAAAATCACGACCTTCTTATTTCAGTGTTTAAAGACTTATTGTTCCAGCTAATGATAAAGCATAGGTTTCCCTGAATGGTACCTCAGACTTATATATGTTGCACTTACACATAACAATAAAAAGAAAGCAATTATGTTCATGTATTACTGTTCAAACTAACTAATTCAACAGAAAGCACAATAGTTTTGCCAAGAAAGCAACTTGCAGTGTTTAGTAGTGAAGAGGGCAATGATGTCATATACAGTATAGTCATTAAAGTACCTGCTGGAAAATTAAGACTTTAGATGCAACTCTTCCTAGCATAAAGTTTGCTTCTGTGGACACATTGGCTATGACATTAAAGTAAATGAAAGTGTCCTTAATGTGTCAAGGGAAAAAGAAGTCAAGAAACAAGTCATACTTCAGGAACATGTAAATTATTGACAGAAAAAAATTGCTAACTGGGTTACTAAAATGCACCTACCGCAATGGTCTTCTGCTGACCCATGTGAAATGGGAAAATATGGCTCTGCAGTATTAAGCATTCATTGTTAGAGCATCTCCAGACTAAATATAAACACAGCCTGACTGCAATTTCATTTCTGGTATACAACCAGAACTTAAATGTGAAAGTTTTCATTGAGAATTTACAGTGTGGTGCTATGTCTTTGGAGCTGTGTTACAAGACTTATCAAGACATCCTTCAAAAGTTGTAGAATGTTAGAAAGCAGTGTAATTATACAGAATATATCAAATCCAGAAACTGTTTCAAATCTCATTAAATAATTGAATTTATATAAATAAGCAAATCAAAGGCCGAGTATTATAAATATTAAAGACCATTTGAGCAGCATGTATTTCTCCATCTGTCATCTGGACAATCAAAGTTGGAGCTGAATTTGTCAGCCAGTAGGTTTGATATATATCCCAGCTGTGTGAATGTGGCTCTGTTTACAACCAGTTTGGCACGCTGTTCTGTGCCGCCTTTGAGGTTTCTGACATAGCTAAAGAAGGCCTTATATATGCCCTTGGCCTAGAAAGTTATCTTTATCTCAAAACTGGCCTTTTTGGACTTAATTAACCTTATTTGTCTATTTAGTTTGACAAGAGAGTTTTTACATTTTTGGATGTAATGCTTCCTAATTTTAGCTATCACATTTTTTCTTTTGTTGTACAGCCTGTTTAATTTTGGATTCCACCAGGGTGGTTTGTTTTTCAAGTCTGGGCTTACTTCTGGTAAATGAAGCAGCCTCTCTGCCACCATTGACATATAGCACAGAGTTTCTGTGAACAATTTCTCACAGGTTGTTGTGTTATTTGGGTTTGTAGAGGCTTGGAATTTTGACAGATTATCGCTTAAAATGGGTTGTTTGCCTTGGAATAGTATGTAACTGTTACAAGGTTTACTGGGTTACCGAATTTATTTTTATTTCAAAGGAGACAGCATTGTGATCTGACCTTACCAGAGGCGATATGACTTGAAGGGGGAGGTGGAATGCAACATTCTTCCATATTTGTGAATACCAGCTCCAATATATTTGTACCTGTAGTGAATGTATGCACTGTTTGGTCTAGAGTGTTTGGATCCACAAAGTCCAGGAATCTCTGTGCCTGCAAATTTGGGGCCATGTAGGATTCCTAGTCTATAAAAGGGTAAATAAAGTTCCTCATGAGTATGGTATTTGGTTGAATGGTGAGTGTCTCCAGTAAGTCTATGTATGAACTATGGGTTTCATGGAACATACAGGGTGACCTATAACTTGCCAGGATATGGTATGGAACTTTGTCAATGATAATATGCATGTGGAGAAACCCCAGTGCATTATCCTGTTTAATCAAACTAGAGGTATGTTTTTTATTGATGTAGATCAAGACACCTCCACCTTTAGTCCCTGCCTATGCAGTTGCTGGTCCAAGTGTGCAGAAGACACTGAACCCTTATACTGCAGGGGTATTCTCTGCAGCTTTAAGCCATGTCTCAGTAACTGCTCAGATGTCTGCATTCTCCAAGGAGGAGAGCTTGGGGGGAATGAAACTTCCTGTTTAAACTCTTGGCATTGAGCAATAACCCTTTAGATTCCCTTCAGTTGATTTGCTGAGTTTAAAGGTTTGTCAATTTGGCATTGCCTAAAAAAGGCTCTGTGGGTAAAACAGTGTTTTAGCCAATATTTGAAAGCCTAGCAAGGACAGGTGCAGACCATCTTTGGCAAAGAAAAGTGGTTTGTTAACCATATCCTCCCATGCTGACAAATATTGTATCCCCTTAGAATGACATCAGAAACTAAGCCAATTATTAAAGTCAGTCACCTTTTGTTCTTATTGTGGCATCATCCTTGGTGAAGCTAGAATGCTGCTCAATGCTAGGCACATATCAGCCTGAGGCACATAGTCTGAGATATCCATAATGTCTCTCTTCATATAATCTAGGGAGGTACGTCTCAGATCACTTACACCCACATGGACTTGGATTGACTCATACTGGTACCTGTGGTGCAGTGACTTGAGTGCATGCATAACTTGGTTGATTCTGGCTCCTCATAGGTAACTGACAGTTATCTTTGCCTTGTTCAGCCTGATGACTGGGGCATCAGTATGTCACACAATGGAGTCCTCTATGACTAGAGTTCTGGGTAATGAGTTGACTTGCATTATGGGCTTTGTAGTTGAGGCTTCACTGGGTGTGGCTGTATGTGCAGTGTTAGGTGTTGACTATGTTGAGTGCTTACGGGTTTGCTAAGGATAATTCTTGCAGGTGAAATGTCTGGGGGGGGGTCTTTGTGGTCTGAGGAGATTGCATTTAAGTGCCTCAGTGTACGCTAGTTTATATGAGACATCCATACTAAGTGTGGGGGGTGTAGTGTGTGTTTGTGTTTCTGACAACTGGACTGCTATTATGTGCACTTGTACACGAGAGTTTTGGATCCAGTGACATTGTGTACATAAATCTCTCACATAGTGTATCTGTTTCTTTAAGGATTAAATGGTTGTCAGTCAGCATGAGACACCTGCTACAGTGTCTCAAGATATACATACCCACCAGATTGTCTGAGGAGAAATTGTGAAGGTGAGTATCCACCACCTCAGGTCCTTTATTAGGTGTGATACAAGGGTGCAGTGCACAAGGGGTTAACAGAGGGCTACTAAGGGTGCTTTTATGATTAGAGATTAAACTAGGTTATATAAAATTAAATTGAAGGAGAGTACTTCTCAATGTGCAAAGTAGTTCCTCTACATTTCACCACATTACCAGGTACAGTTTCAGGGGTAATTTTAGAGGGAAAATTTACATTCTAGGTGTCTGCATCTATATAGAGTGCCACTCACTATGAACAGCAGTGACCAAATGCACCTAATTTATACAGACACTGAAAACACAGTAAACTAATAAATAAGCCATCTGGCCAATAGAACGATTACACCCAGAGCCTTTCTATATGTTTCCCATCTCAGATAGACCAGGCTACCACCTACTGTCACTAGATGAATAATCCCAGTCTTCTTAATGTAAAAACACACAAATATGATCACTATTGAGCATCAGATGGTGAGTCTGAAGAAGAAAGCATGAAGGATAAATCTGCGAGTGAGTGGTGTGTTTGAAAAAACTGAAAGAAAAGGTTGGAGTATATTAGTAAGAGTATTAAATATTAATGTTAATATATTTCATACAAAATACAGCAACAAAAAGGTAATTATAAGGATATATCAGGTACAAAAACCAGGGGGGATGAATATTACATATTTTGATTGATTACATAAGTATGAAACAGTGTTTAGTTTTATAATGCCATATTTGGGAATTCTGTCACATAGGGATTAGAAACCTAATGGAACAGATTCTAAAAGATATGCTTTCAGTGTGACTTACTTCAGAGTAAGGCCCATCTATAAACAGGCTTAGACCGAGGCCAAATTCCAAAAGACATGATCTTGGTGTAAGAGATCATCTACAATGACAGCAAGGCTTTTGGAATTGGGCCCATTATTACTGCATTAGTTTTTGATGTCTGTGCAGAGAAGATTTTACATAATAATGGATTAATAAAATTGCAATCCTGACTGTGAATTTTGTAGGGGAGGTTTCTCCATGGGCCTTTATGGAAATATATCTTAATATGTAGTCATGAGTGTTTATTACAGTTTATATGGAATAATTTCATGTGTAGTGCTAACTTGCAGATGGTTTACAGCAAGACTGTGGTAACGTGTTTAATTGTAGGGTCCTCATGGCATTATATTTTACATTAACTATCAGTGTTTTATGACTATGAAGAGAAAAACTGGTAACTGTTGACTGTTATATATAACAGTCACATATAAAGCTAAAGTTAACTTTGAGTATGTGTCTACCTGTTTGAGCCAATATTCATTTTCCCCTGGAGAGCACTGTGCTTTGGCTTGTAAGCAGCCCCCCCCCCCCCCCACACACACACACACACACTCATCTTCCACTTTCTCTATTATTCCCTTCTGTTAGCAAATAGTATCTATAACTGATCAATACTGTGTGTTTGTTAATTTAAACTGAGACCACAGTAGCCTACTGATACAAGATTATCCTGTTTTTCCACCTGAGAAATGGTTAAGAAATGACTTGCAGTTTCAGAGCAGTCCTTGGTCAATTCTGATTGTTTCTTAAACACAAACTTGTTTTTGCTTTGGCTCATTAGCAGCAGTACAAAAGAACTGCCTGCTCTCACCCTTGTTCTCCCCCTCCCCCTTCCCTGTTTATTACCTTAAGCCAATCCCAAAGTTAATAAATATTACCTGTGGCAGGCACCATTTTTAAAACTACAACCACCCTTTGTCACTACCATATGTTCATTTATCAGTTTACTTTGTTACCTGATTGTTTCCAGCCCCCTCATAAGAGCACCTAACAGGGTCTCTACCTGCTTCACTCCCCACCCTGCCCCCTATTTCCTCCTGCCCCCAGAGTTCCTACCTTTATTACACTCACAAACCCCTCCCATCTTTCCAATAGCCAACCACAGCGCTAACCCAATACTGCCTCCTCCATTTTCCCACTATTATCACACCTCCTCAACTAACATGTACAAGCATACCTTACCTATGCTCACTGCATGCACTCTCCTTGCATATCTTACATCCTACCAAAGCTCCATCATCCCCCATTCAACCACTACCACTGTACTACTACTCACACCACCACTCATGTCTCACCCTCACTCAGCTCCCCTCCCACCAACTCAAGAACCATCCCTATGCACCCCCCGCATATTCTACCAACTATATTACTCAAACATAAAGTATCCCTACAACTTAACATAGTAACCCTCCCACCATACCTATTACCCACAGAGCACAATCATAAAGTTTCCCTAATAAGCAAACACATTCAAAAGCTGAGAAAACAAATAACCTCATGCATATCAAAACTAGCCCTAAGTGGAGACATCCACCCCAACCCTGGCCCTACCATCTCCAACCCCAATCCTCATAATCAGACTAGAAACCACAACTTCTACCATATCACAGCCAATAGAAAGCCAAGTGACTTCCTTCTACTAAGCCTAAATATTAGAAGTATATCCAACAAAGTCCATGAACTCCATGCCACCATAGACTTGTACTCCCCAGATATAGTCATCCTGACAGAAACCTGGCTAAAACCTCACATTACCAGTGAGCAAATACTCCCTACAGGTTACGGCATACTAAGAGTAGACTGACTAAACAAGAAAGGAGGCGGTGTAGCTATAATATTTAAACAGCATCTAAACATCCAGATCTTAAAATCATCAGCTCCACAAATAGGCAATGAAGAAATAATATATACCAACCTCAAAATAAACCACAACAAAACCATCAACATAATTGGATGCTACTTCTCACCTGGCCAAAACATCTCTCCACTAGAAAACCTCCTCAGCTGGTCTACCCACCATCTCCCCCAAGAAAATAAAACTTCAAAAAAATCATTTTAGGTGATTTCAATCTTGACTGGCAATCCTGTTCTAGCAACAATCCAACCCATCATATAAACCTTCATGGTTTCACCCAACTAGTCCAGTCGCCAACCAGGACAAATAAAAACTCCAGCAAGCACACTACCCTGGACTGGATACTAGTCAGTAAGAGCCCCCAGTCATATATAACAGGCTGCTTATCAGATAGCCTCAGTGATCACTCCCCAACATTCCTACTCAAAAAATACCTATACCAAGCTACACCTGTCATCTACCGTCAAATACGTAAAAAACTAAACTTTAACCCACTCACATTCATCTCATCCCTCAAAGAATGTTACTGGCATCCCCTAAAGTGCCTCAGTCTTGATGACGTAGTTGATTTTTTTAATACTACCTTCCTGAGCATCCTTAATTACCATGCCCCCATAAGACTTTCCAGAATGAAAGCACAACCCTCCCCATGGCTACAGAAAACCACTAAGTCAGAAATGAAAAACAGGGATAAAGCCTGGGAGCACTGGCGCAAAACCAAGACCCCCTCAACTAGACAGAAATTCCTAGAACTATGCAATAGAGTTAAAAAGCTAATAAAACAGGAAAAATTCCAATACTACCAGTCTGTCCTAGACTCCTCCCAACACAGCCCCAAACAATTCTGGTCCTCCATAAACTCCATCCTCCACCCAGGTAAAGTCAGTACCCCTCCTCCTAACATCCCTCACTCCTCCAAAAATTTTGCTGCCTCATTCAACACATACTTCACACAAACCATACTATCACTAGCTAAGCAACACAACCCCCCTCCCCTCCAACCCACACCTTCAACTAGTAATCTCCCCACTGCCTTCTCTTTTTATCCTGTACCTACCTCCAACATAAAAAACTCTTAACTAAACTTAAGCCCACCAAATTAGCAGCAGACAACCTCCCAAGTGAATACCTACAAATCGCAGCTGATGCTCTGGCCTACCCAGTATCCATCTTGATTAACCGATCTCTATCAGAAAGTTACGTTCCCACACTGTGGAAAGTATCACATATAATTTCCCTCCACAAAGGCGGCCCCTCCACAGAACTAACCAATTACCACCCACAGCTATTCTCTCTCCACTCTCTGAAATACTAAAGAGATGCATACATTCTCAGGTCTCAGACTACCTCCTTACTAACAACCTCCTTTCCAATACTCAGCATGGTTTCCGACCAAACCATAGCACCACCACTGCCTTACTCTCCTTTACTAACACTATCCTTCAGCATAAAAACAATGGCTATCTCTCCTCTGCTACTTTCCTAGACCTATCTAAAGCATTTGACATGGTTCCACACAAACAACTCATCTCTGTCCTCAATAACCTATCCTTCTCTCAACCAGTCACCAACTGGTTTCAGAGTTACCTGTCTGACCACCAACAATCCATTGTATGGCAGAATGACATATCTCCCCAACTACCTGTCTCCATAGGGGTTCCCCAAGGATCCATCCTTGGACCCCTACTCTTCTCTGTTTTCACCAATAATCTAGCCTCTGCCACCAAACATGGCACACTCATACAATACACAGATGACTCAGCCATCATCTGCTCAGCCCAGTCCCTACCCAAACTGCAAAAAGTCACACAGGAAGCCTTTTCCTCTGTTGAAACTTGGTTATCCGATGCCCAATTAATACTCAACCCAAACAAAACTAAACTACTCATCTTCCAACCCACCAAACATACTCAAAACAACTCTCACTTTAACATCACAGCAAAAGACAATGCCACTATATACCCAACTGAACGCACCAAATTGCTAGGAGTGGAAATAGACAATAAACTAAAATTTGACATTCACATATCCATGACCATAAAAAAGTCCACAAAAAACTAGGAGCATTATACAGAAATAAGCAACTTCTCACCAAAGCAGCAAAGATTTCAAAAGCAAATTCCCACCTTACCTCCACCCTACTTTATGCCTCTCCAATATATACCAACCTAAGGCAATGTGATCTAAAACAAGCTAGAGACCTGCTACAACAAAATCACCAAATTTGCCACAGGAGCATCCTACCGTAGTCACCACTGTCTCTCACTTGCTGAACTGGGCTGGCTTGAACTCCCTCACGTCCTTCAATGGTATCAACTATCACTCGCCTACAAACTAGTTAACCATCCACTAAATGTCTCATCCCTCCAGAATCTACTCCAATCCTTTCGCACCACCGGACCACTAAGATCCAGCAACTAAAATCACTTGCAGATCACTAAAGCCAATAACTCTGCTGGTGAAGCACTATTCTCTTGTGCCATAGCCAAATTATGGAACTCCCTCCCACCCACAATTACCTCCGTACCATCATGCACCCACTTCAAAAATTTACTAAAAGCGCACCTAAAAACATGCTGGCTATGCCCTTGCAACTCCCACTCTAATATCACCCACCCCATCCAACCACTACCTTTCTTTCCACCCCACTAACTACCTTGATTATAGCAAGCTCAGATGCTCATAAGCCCAGTACTTATTATACAGTAGGAACTTCTTATTGTAACATTTGTTAATGTCTGTTATGTACTTCGCAGATAAAGATTCTAGTTGTCTACTGATGTACTATGTTCTTCATCTGTAAATATGTTTGTAATTAATTGCTATTTTAAATTGTTAATCGCTATGTAATCCAATGTAACTACTGTCTGTTTATTTTAACTGTGGAGCTTTTCTCCCAGGGCCTCCACTGAAAATGGGCCTACGTCCAGTCGGACACTCCCGGTCAACAAATGTAAATAAATAAATAAATAAATATATGGGGACTGTTAAAATTTGTTTGAGAGGTCCAAAGGGTTGAGTATGATTTAAAGGTACTATACTTAAAGATGGTTGGATGTCTTTCTGGGTGTAGCCTCTCCATATATTTGTGTATTAATGTCAGTGGATAAGTGAGAAAGACGTAATCTCTGAAATAATAGTAGGATGAGAGTGAGAAGAAGATTCATGGTGCCAGGTAGTTTAAGTTTTATTTTTCAGGTTCAGTCTGCGAGGCTACACATTTATATATCTATAGGTTTATAGTAGGCATATGAAATGATTTTATGTATATAGTTTCTTCTTTTCTCATGCCAGTAAATGTTAACATGTCTTTGCCAGTTTTTACATTCTTTCCTTTTGTTCATATTTCTCTGCTGATATCTTGCTTCGCTCTACCATAGTTTTGTCTTCTGCCTATATAACTATTGCATTTACTACCAAACATAGATTCAGTATACTGAATAGCTTTTATCTCAGCCTACCACTAGCAGGAACATAAAGTGTACAAACTCGTCTTACTATCTTGTTGGATCCCTTTAGCATCAACACAGCCACCCTGAGCATTCATCAGATCCAAGTCCCTTTTCTGCTCTTCCTCCCCCATCTTGTTTCAAACCACTGCCTTCATTTCTTCTTCAGTTAAAAACCTCATTTCTTGTAAATACCCAGCTGTGTAATCCTTGGCCCTAGATAAGTGTCACAGTTAAAGTCACCCCCTGACCCCATACGTAAAATGGGAAAAAGGGTCGTGGATGGATGGATATGATTTCTTTGTTTCTGCTTTATTAAACAGAGCAATCTCATTTTCGACTGCTTACATTTAGTGTAAGAATTATTACATTTTATACTTATTTTCTTGTGACAACAAAATATTTACTTCCCATCTCCCAGTAATATCCCAAGTTGCCTACTGCTTGCTTTTTTCTTATGTCAGGAAATCATTTCTTTTTCAGCCCCTCGTATATAGGTCTCTTGCTTTAACTAACTCCCCTAGTACTTCACCTAGTACGCCATCAAATATTTCACATAGTACTTCACCTAGTATGTCACCTAGTTTGGCACCTAGTACTCCACTTAGTACTTCACCTAGTATGTCACCTAGTACATTACCTAATATGTTACCTAGTACTACACCTTGTACCCCACAATGGGCCAGATTAAATAACGCCTACACTAAGTGCACACTGTTCTGAGTGAACAGACAACACAGAAATAACTCACACCTTCTTCTGGGTCTATATTAGATTATCGAAAAGGCATTGCAGTGAATGCCGTTTCGATGACGCATAAAGAATGAAATGCATAAACAGCAAAAGCTGAGGTCAGCGATTTTTTTCCTAGGGAAAAAAACGCTTGGCCTGAGCCATGACATTGCCCTTTACTCCACTGTAGTGCAATCTCGGAGGTGGTATATTTATTTAGAGGAGTGTGGGGGCACAGCCCCCCACATTGGGGGGGTGAAGCACCCCACTTTAAATCGTTTTAACTGGCGTGTTTTGATTTGTTGGTCTACCGATTTTTTTCCCTGAGAAAAAAAATCGGTGACCGGGGGTTTCGCCATGTTTTACCATTTCGCTTTTTATGTGTTGTCTAAACAGCATTCACTGTAATGCCATTTCGACAATCTAATATAGACCCCCTTCTTCCTCCTAATTTTAGTTTTCCTACTGATATTCTTGCAGCTTTAAATATTGACAGGAATTCACCAGGTTACCACAATGTGTAAACTATATGTACCCAATGTAATCTTTCTGAGTTACTAGAAAGCACACAAAATGTGCTAAGAATTTTATTGAATACATACATATCATGTAGGTGTAGTGTACAGTTAGTGTAGGCTTTATTGAATCTGTCCCATTTGCCTTTTCAGTTTTTTGGCTTAGCTTCCATTTTCACAAGCATAACTTCTCAGATACAACTATATTTTCCTTCTTTTATTTAAAAGATATATATAAAAAAGTAACAGTTTGTAAGCCAAGTCTTGTCTTTTAAAAGAAGCATTATGCAAATGTTCAATCTCCAGAGTATCCTTATGTCATCTACTGCAAGTCTCAATGGTTTCAAAATGTACTTCCAGAAAAAGCGAATGCCAGGTGGAAGTACATTGTCCCTGACATATCTGGCTTGCCAGAGCTTCTGTTCAGTCTTGTTTCTGTTTATTTTTTCCTTGAACTAAATCACCAAAGATATTACTCATCTCAGTTGTCTTCTAATATACAATTCTGCTCGAGTTTTTTCTGTTTTCTGATGATATCAACAAACCTGTGAATTAACCATTCCTTAAAAAGACAGCCACAGTGTTTGTTCTGTCAGCATCACAGGGTTCTCTATAACATCCCCGTTATTTCTATAGGAATTTCTCCATGGTACTGGCCATATTATTCAGTTTGAGCAAATATTATCTTAGGATCTCCCTGAAGGTATGGCTGAGCCTAAAGAGAAAAATGTGGTCAACAAAAATAAATAAATACATAATGATAAATAAGCAAGTGATGCCAGCTTATAACTCATCTGTCCCCACCCTACTGTGTTCTTCATATCTGTGCTATACTCTTGTGTTTCCACTCAAGAGTACAGAACTTCATATATTACTTATTCACACCTATTAGCTGCGGAATGTCACACTTGTACCAACCTCCTTACATACTTTTCATCCGTAACATTCATGAGAATTTGTGAAAGCCAAGTTCAAAAACAAAACCAAGCAAATATAATGATCTTACAAAAATTAAATTATAATACTTTTGTTCATCCAGATGTGACTTTAATATGATTGCAAGAAATTCCTTTCTGGCTGCTTGTTTTTTTGAGATATTTTCAGAAAATTGAAAAAAAATATTCCTATGTGTAAAATTAACAATGCAAACAACACAATTTCAAACCATACAATTTACAGTCCAAGTGTCAATGTCAGTTTTCGATAGCATCATCGAAGGTTTCAACTAATATCTTTAACAGTTCATAAATTTCTTAGAGTTGGCAATATTAAGGAAAATATGGAAATATTCCATGTTTTCATAATGCATAAACATTTCCAGTGTAGTGTATTGTACAGTGACAGTGGCAGAGTGTATTCATCTGTCTGCCATAATGACATTTCACACTATGGTCCCTAGTAACATGTAGCTCTCTCATAGCAGTATGCAAAAAGTGCATCATAAATACAAATGGCATTTGCCTCTGGCAGAGGTATAATTTTGCCATGACATCTGGTAACATGCAATTGTAACATCCATTCCTAACGGTGTTAAAGTAAATAATGTTAATCACTGCAGGCCTTTAAGTTAACCCATCACTTACATAAATACAAATGTTTTAAAAGGCTTGTTTTTAGAGAGAATAACATTTCATGGTGCTGCCCATTTTGACATCCACCATGTTTTTTGCTGAGGAAGATTGCGTGTAGCTAGTCTCTTAAACTTTTACAGAAAAGTTATTGAAACACTTAACATCAATATTCCTGATGACAACATGTATTTGCATTGGTCTGATGTCTTACACTCCATAACTCACAAACCAGTACTTGACACATTAGCAAGTTTTGGGATTAATGCATATCTTTATAGGTGGAATGACAATTGACTTTCACTAGCGTAGGATAAGGTTAAATAACATTTACTCTGCTTCTAGGATAATAAAAAGAGGTGTTTCACAGATTTCTGTGATCAGTCCTTTTTTACTTAATGCATGTATATGTTAATCATCCTGTTATCACCACATGTATGAATATCAAAACATGCAGATGAAGCTAAGGGGGGTTGTGGTTACTGTTGTTCAGGATGAGATATAACTTTAGCATTATCTTGAGTCTTTACAGGAATGGGGCATCTCTAGTGGAAAAAGGTTTCAACACTGAAAGACACAGAGTGCTGCATTTTGGCATAAATAACAATCAATTGTTATTATTCCATTAATAATGACATTTTGTATACATCTAATTATGTAAGTGACTTGGACATTATAGTGGATAGATAGATCCTTGACATTCAGGTATAAACTTGCCTTAAAAACATTTAGCTGGTAATAAAGCTTCTTATTAAAATCTTCCTTTTTCCCAGTTGAATCTAATTTCTTTCTTACTCCTGAACATCTCATACCTTCCTACTCACTTCCATCTCCCCCTACTTTAAACACAAATCTAATTTTTTGGTCCTATTATTTTTTCTAACGATTCTGAATGTTCACAGGAATATCTAGGACTTTTGAGATGCTGCATGTCGTATATGACAACAATTTTTAACTGCTTGTAAATTGCACACAATTCTTGTACAATGCAGGATTTTTCTTGCTTTGTCATAAGGCTCATAGGTAATTATTAGGATAATATCTTTGAGGATCCTAAGAAGCCTAGCCTTACATTTCCATGGAATTTTTTTGGTCGTTATATTTTGCATATAAATAAGACATAGGCAAGCAGAACAAAGATAATGTTGGAACATTTACTGTTTGCCTCTTTCCATGAGTGACATGAGTGCTAAACTGGGGGTGAAGTTGTGATTTCCCATACATTCCTCCAAATTGTGTTTGAACAGATTAAGAGAAGTACTTTGCTTTATTTAGAGTGAAAGATGGTTGCCTAGAAGTGGTACTCTCTGTGAAGCATACATATCCCTCTAACATGTTCTATTTATGGGACTGAGATCCTTTGAGTGGGTGTTCATGCTGCCACTGGACTTGCAAATGTGTAATAAGTCTGACAGAACAGGCGCACTACACAAGGCAAAGGTCACCTCCTAACAGCTTGTATGATACTGAGAAAGGGCACAATGCTTTGAGATGGTCTGCATAGTTTTTTTATGATTTAGTCACTTGACTTTTTAGTGAGAAAGCATTGTGATCATTCAAGTTGTGACAAGTGTTTGGACGGATACATACCAAAAGGGGCATTATATTTGGTGATTAACCTAATGAGTGCTCAGTAAAGTGGAATGATTACATCTGTACACCTTGAAATATTCCTCTACATATAAGCTGTGCTATGATAAAAGACTTCCTTACAGTAATGGATACCTGGTAATCAAAGTACAGTTCATTGTCCCCATAGGTTACCAGATCTCTGACTATGGGATCAACTTTCAGAGGCGTGTTGTCAATGTGATAGTTACAAAGGAAGTCATGCTTGCCAAAGGATATGACATTAAGTTTTAGTACATGGTTTTGACAACAGCTGTTAGTTTGGAAAATAATCTGTGGGAGTATCTTGGTGCCTTCTGCATAGTTTGCAGTGGTAACAAGCTCACAGTCATCTGGAAACTTGGTCAGTCATAAACCCTTAATATTTGCTTTGATGCCCAGGAAGTAAATGCCAAAGAGGAGTGGTCCAAGGAATGAACCCCGGGGTTCACCACTAGTGACAGATCTTTTGGCAGAAGTAGAGATGCCCATCTTAATTTCCTGGATTCTCTTTGTGATCCATTTTGCTATCCAAAAAGCTACATAGGGATTTACATTCTGCTGGGAGAGTACTTCTATGATGTCTGAGTGTAGGATGGTGTTGAACACCTTTGTGAGGTCTAGATATGCAGTGTGTGCTAATTTGCCCTCATCCATTGCTTCACTAACCTTCTTGAAGATGTCAACCAGGTAGGCAGGATCAGTCCTTGTTAAAGCTAGAGTGTCTTTGGTCGAGTGTGTATAGGTTAACTATGTCCTTATTTATTAATTCTGTAATGATCATTTCCATTGCCTTACAGATAAGGCTGGTCAGGCTTATGTGTCTGCTAAAGGATGACTTTTTATGTCCTCCATTCATCCAGCATGAAGCCTGTTGGAAGCTGATATTGAATAGCCTCTGTAGGGGGTCTGACAAGTCATGTTTCAGACTGACCAGTAGACATCCCAGTATGTTTTCTGGCCAGATAAAAGTAGTATTATTGGCCTTGAATAGCACCCTGAGGACTTGCTCTTTGGAGATTTGAGAGGGTAGGTGCAGATGAGGGTATGTGAGCTGGGAAAGTTGGATGGGAGTGGAGATTTTGAAATAAATATGTTCACTAGTCAACTGGCTATATTCTCTAGGTCCAATCATGTGGTAGCATTTACTAAAGCACTGCACAATTCTGGGCATTGTTTCTGAGGTGTTGTACATGGTTAAATAAGGCTTTCTGGTCATATTTCAACTGGGTGGCCATTTTTTACTACATCATCTGCCTTTGGTTGATTTGATCAGATTCTGGAGTTCATATTAAGTTTAACAAGACCATTATTATTAAGAGTGTTTTCTCTTCTGTGGTAATCATTTGTTCATGAGTATTAAATAAGTGATATACTTTTGTGACTTATGGAAA
>NC_056739.1:460155951-460190951 GCF_019279795.1 Protopterus annectens
AATCTTCTATGAATATAAGAGAAATATGTAAAATCTGTTTGTTAGGAGACTGATAAAACCAGATGATAATGTAATAACTTTACTGATAATCCATGGTTGTGTATTTTAACTCCTAGTTATTACTGAAGTACTTCATCATGCAATGAGTATTTTTGGGCTGATTATTTTAAGGAGTGCTAACACAGATACTTTGGGGATCACAACTCTGATGTTAGAGTAGATGACCTTGCCTTCAAATTCTCAGAGGCATGTTTTACTGTGTTAGCATGTTGTAGGAGGGAGAATGGGGCTATAAAATCATTGCCACTTTTTAAAAGCAAAGTACATAACTTACTTCTTGAAGTTCTGACATTTTAACCCACCTCGTGAAGATAAAAATCAGCAAACAGTGGTAAGTTTTAAAGCTTCGCTGAAAGAAGTAGGTGGGTCCAGCCATTTGGAACCACCACCCAAATGAAGTTAAAAAATCAAAAAACTGGATGCTTTTAAAGTTTCTCTGAAAAAAAAAACACCTCCTCAAAGAAGCCGTGTGTACTTGCTTTTGTGACAATAGTTAAGTGAACTGAGCATTTCAGTTTCACTTCAGAATTGTAGAATTGTACACCTCATGTTTATTGTTATTGCTTTTTCTAACTAAATGTGTTCTTGGCAGTTTTGTCAAATTTGCAGAAATTTGTGTATAGTTTTCACCCAAATTTTCATTTGTTAACTCTGTGTATTGCTTATTTATATGTTGGATGGTGATCTATATGTTGAAAATGGTGTTGGGCGGTGCAGTGGTGTAGTAGTTAGCATTGTCTCCTCACAGCAAGAGGTTCTCTGGTTTGATTCTCAGCTGGGGTGCCTTCTGTGTGAAGTTTGCATGTCCTCCTTGCATTTGCATGGGTTTTCTCTGCGTGCTGCGGTTTCCGCCCACATTCCAAAGACATGCGTCTGGAGCATTTCTTCCTGGGCCTCTGCTGAAAACGGGGTCTTTCCTAGTGAACAAATGTTAAATAAATAAAATAAAATAAATGTCGCTTACTTATTTTCAGACTGTCAATTCCTTGTATAGTCCTGTTTATGTTTTGTTATCCAAGCCCAGATTGTAGCTGAAAAGCATTAAAAGACCATCTCATTAATCCAGTAAACAAATAATAATTAACTAACTAAATAAATAAAGTATTGAACCCATGGTGGTGGTGCTGCGGTAGTATTGTCGCCTCACAGTAAGACGCTGTCTGGTTCGATTCTCAGCTAGAGTGTCTTCTGCGTGGAGACATGCGAGAATGGGCGTACCTTCGTTGAAGGTTGTGCATCAGGCCTGGCAAGCCGGTACGTAAAAATCAACTGTCAATCATTAGCGGACCGGATTTCCACTGTGGCGACCCCTAATTGGGAAAAGCCGAAAGACACAAATGCAAACAGGATCTGTTTCCTTTTAATTACAAACTGAGTCCCTAATCAGATGGGAGGTTAATTGGTATAGTATGCTACAAATACATTTTTATTTATGGTATAGTATGCTGTTTGATGGGTATGGTGAAAAAATAGGTAACATAGCTGTATGATTTTATTTAAAACTTCTAATGCTGTGAAATACAGGCACTCAAAACACTGAATCCCAGAGGCTAATAGTAACTAATGCTGACACAGTAAATTCCCCAAAACACAATACCAACAAGAAACACCCAAATTCCACATTAATCGAACCATAAAAAGACAACCAGTCTAATTTTTAATCTGTTTAAATTAAAAATAAAGTAAAATAAAACAGTAAAGAGTAAAATACTGACAATACCATCAGACATAATTTATGTGGGTTGGGGATAGGGACAGATTTAGGGAAGCACATATCAGTAAGATGAAGCAAGGCAGTGAACTTGCAATTCTATGCCGGTATTAAAATTGCTTATAACAAGCAGAGTGTTAAAATTGTATCCAGAAATGAAACAGCTTAAACAATGATATAAACTATTTTAATGTGGGGAAACTTCTGAAAGTTGCATTTTAAACAAACTAAAGATGCAGAAATAAAAATATAAGCAGTACCAACAGCTGGTAAAACTGTGTGATATGATATCTGTAAAAAGTACTACAGCTAGAACACTGCTGTCAATTGGTATTAAATGTTTCTAATAACTACAAACGGTAGGAATGTCATGAAATGAAAAAAGGAAGTTATACCCTGTATATGAATGGGATGCAAAAGTGTTTATAAACTGTGTCTGGAAAAAAATCACTTTTTGTTTTTAAAACCACCTATCTCTAATAAACTGTGTGGAGGTCATAAAATAAGCAGTTGTGTTAGGAATTAAATGAAATCAAAAGCTCACTCAAACATTGGCTGGGCTGTTTTTTCCCTTAATAACAAATTGTGAGTGAAGTATGAACTAGTCAGGTGTGGAGTTTCTAAATGGAAGAAAAGTGCTGGAAATCTGCCAACTTCGCAATATATTCTAAACTGAAGTTTAAACAGAAATTAAACAAGTTTACTATATTTCACTAGATGGCGCTTATAATAAGCCCATTGATGTTTCTGTGAAGCTGATTTATAGTAGAAAAATGAAGGATAAAAAAAAAAACACTAAAAAGCCAGGCTTATAAAACTGTTGACAAAACTGTATTACATGCTTCTATTGAGAAAGCAGCATCTCTGTGTGGGTAACACTAGTAGAGAGATGAAGCAGAGTAACTGAAATGCAAGCTAAAGATGAAATACAGCAGAGTGGTGATGTCCAATTAGATTGATGCTGCAGAGTACAAGTGTCATTCATTATTAAAGTCTTCCTGATGTACACAAATCAAACAGGTGCTTTACAGGCATGTTATACAGTGAAACCTTGTTTAAGAGTCTGGTCTGTCTTTCGGCTTTTCCCGGATAGGGGTCGTCACAGCGGAACTCTGGTCCGCTAATGATTGGCAGTAGATTTTTACATGCTGGCTTGCCGGGCCTAACGCACAACCTTCAACGAACGTCCATTCACGCATGTCGACACACAGAAGACGCTCTAAATGAGAATCAAACGCGCAACGTCTAACTGTGAAGGGACAACGCTACGGCAGCACCACCACCGCAGAGTGATCTCGAGAATTTAATTGTAGTTCAGACAGCTACAGAAATGCCAAACTGCACTATTGCAAGGAATAGTACTATGGAGAACATCACAGAGACTTTATACATACAAATATTTCAAGCATGGGCATTAATGTCCTTCTAGCCTGCCAATATACCAAAACACTTACTCCCATCATAAGTGTCCAATCTGTTTTTAAAACATCTAAACTTGTGCTTGTTTTAATGTAATTTGGTAGTCTGTTCCATGCATCAGCCACTCTGTCAGAAAACCAGTTAGTACTTCTTTATTCCTATAGAATTTTCTTCATAGGTTGTCTGATTATATTCTACTATTTTTTGATAACCACAAACATTCCCAGAGGTAGTTGTCTTTAAATGTCCTATATACCTGAATAAGATCTCTTCTCTATGAGACACTGTACAAGTACAGATATTTTAGTCTTTTGTAGCAACTTAAATTTTCACATCTATGGATGTCCTTGGTAAATTTCTACAATACTCCTTCCACTTACTCATGCTAGTTTTCTTATAAAGCTTCCATATTGTTATTCCATATTCAGGTTTGGGTCTAATGTAATTAACAAACAGTGACTTTGTCATTTCTGATTTCCTAGACTTTATAAATCTTTTATACAACCTATAGCTCTATAACTATCATTAACCAGTTGATTGATGTGATTAGAAAAAACTCATAGCTGCATCAACCCATATACCCAGGTCCTTAAACGAGTCTACAGTTTCAATCACTGTGTGCTGTATTAAATGTTCTCCTTTCAGTTTATGTCTCCCAAATCTCATATGCTTAGTTTTTGGTGTATGTATCAGCATATTATTCTCCTGATCCAATATGGTCAATTTTGTCAAGTTCTTTTGTAGACATGTCCTACCTGTAACAAATGTAATTAGTTTACCCATTTTCAGGTTATCTGCATACAGACTGCAGAACACCACAGATGAAAAAGATAGGTCTAAAAGATACAATCGAAACAAGTAAGGGCCTAGGACAGAGCTCTGTGGGACACCCTGACTGTAACCAAGAATTTCTCCTGCCCAATTGCTGTATGATACTTGTCATGTCCTATTTGTAAGCCATGCAGTTATCCATCTTATCAAGAGTAAATCAATACCTAGTTGTTCTAATTTATTGATCAGTGTTTTGTGTATGACCTTGTCAAATGCTGAAGTAAAATCTATATAAATTACATCACAGCACAATTTTTCGTTCATAGCTGTTATTATATTGTTATAAAAAAATCATTACAGGTGATAATAGATCTATTTTCACACATATATGGTAATATATAGTTTCAAGTTTCATCCTTTCCAATTCTGACAGTAACTAATTCAATATTATCTTCTTCATTATTTTTCCATAACATGATAGTAGATTTAAGGGTCTGTATGACTCTGGGTTTGTCCTTTTCCTCTTTCCTTTAAAGACAGGTTTAATAAACGCATGTCTCCAATCTTGAGGAATCTCCCCATAGTTATACAACCTAGTAAATAATAGATATAATGGTACTATAAGTTCTTGCTGAAGTGTTCTCAGGTAATTATTACGAATTCCATTTCCTCCCTGTGGCTTTGTTTGGATCCAGTTTTCATAGTTCTTTTTCAATATAATCTAATTTGATTCCAGTATCTCAGGTTACCTGGATGTCACTAGAATAACATATCACCCGCTTTGTGGAGCCAAACTCTTTTGCATAAGATTTTGCAAATATATCTATAATCTGTTGTGTCTGAGAATAAATTTTGCAATCTGCATACAGTTTAGTAGTTTGTATGTCTTTACTCCTTCCATGTCTTATGTATCTATAAAATTATTTCTTATTATGCTGAATATCTTTATATAAAGTTTCTTCAAAATTTTCTTCATCTTGACTCACACTATGCTTAATTTGTTTATCCAGCTTGTTTATTTCAGTTTTCAAAGTTGTAGTTCAACCTCTTTTCCATTTCTTAGATTTTTTGTCTCTCACCTTAATCAGGCATTTTGTTCTTATAGAATTATACCCCCAAACATTGTATGCCTAGATCCTGATGTTAAACATTTTTTTATTCTTTGCACTCAAGCAATTTCTCTTTCAAAACCTTCCACATTCCTTCTGCAGTTTTTCCAATGAACACATTGCTTAAGTTAGTTTTACATAGTGACTGTTTTGCTTCAATATAATCTGCAATTAATCTTCCGTGCATTGGTTTAGATTTTGGTTTGGCAGAATTATCAGGCAACAAATTAATCTTTACAACCTTATGATCACTGCACATCAACGGTGACAAAACTTGACATGAAGTAACAGCAATTTCTTTAGAAACACAAACAATGTCTAGTATGTTCTGTTCACTGATAGTTCTTTTTTTTTTTTTTTTGCAGTCTTAAGCAATTGTTGATCCTGAACATAGATGCTAAATAATTTCCTAACTAATGTTGTTGAATCAATATTATTCCAGTCTGTTTCTGGTAAATTTAAGTTCCCAGCCACTATTATTCTTCCCTCCTTTGTTTCATGCAAGAAATGTATGTAGGTCTAGACACTCCAACAATTGTTATATGTTCCAGGTTTGTCATCATTGTCACAGTTGCACAGTCTATAGTATTGGTGTTATCACTGAATATGTAATATTCACAGGTCTCATAACTATCTTTAATCCCTATCATAGCACCTCCATCTGGTTTTTGTTAGAATGTCTGTTACAGTAAAAACATGTATACACTGACAGAACTGGTTTCCAGTCATTGTTCTTTAACCATATTTCACAAACAATAATATCAATCTTGTGAGAACATAGCAATTTTCCAAATAAAATAACTTTATTATTAATGCTAATAGCATGAACAACCATGAGAGATGCATCACATTTTACTATCTGTGAATTGTTAAATTTTCAACCTGGTGAAAATCCTGCCTTATGTTTGTCAAATATTGCAAAATATCTGCTGCAAAAATTGTCTTCTCTGATCTTGGTAAATGCACGCCATTCTGTCTGAACACGTCTACCTAAAGCTAGGCGTGGATGTTCTAAACATTTCAGTTTTTATTAAAACAGGATATTTGTTTCATGCAGGTATTTACCCCCCCCCCAAAAAAAAAATTCACTCATGGTGATCTGACTCTCCTTTCTATTTGTGATTTGTGAAATATACATCCTAACAACAGTACAAGCTATAGCACCTAAGAGGGCTATAATTTCCCTGCTAACAGTCAGAGAGTCATTGGAGATGAGATCATTTGTACCAACATGACTAAAAACAGATGTATACTTCCTTACATTAAGGCATTCGGAGACTTGTCTCACATCCTCTATTTTTTGCTCCTGGCAAGCATAACACTATTCGATATTCCTTATCTTCTCTGCAAATGTAAGTATCAGTTCCTCTAATAGCTGAATCTCCAATTACAAGAATATTTTAAGACCAAATCTGAAGACTCTTCAACTTCTAATTTGGTAATATCTGCTCTATCAGTTGTTACAAAGGAATGATCTTCATCACCATTATTTATTATTATTTATTTATTTTATTTATTTTATTTTACATTTGTTTACTGGGATAGTCTGACTGGATACATGTCCATTTTCAGTGAAGGCCCAAGGAGAATAGCTCCACATAGACAAACTTACATAGATTACACAGAAGTTAGCAAACAATTATAAAAACAAAGTGATTATATACAATGGGTTAGTAGTGTTCCCTAGTAGGGACTCACAATTCTCATGGACAGACAATTAAAAGTAAGAGACATCAGATTGGAAGCAGAGCTTGGTGATGTAGTTACAAGTTATGATAATTCACTTTGAGATACTGTTTGAGGGTTTTTTTTTAAGAGACTTTTGGAGGATTGTAGGGTTATATAGTTTGGCAACTAATTCCAGGTTTTGCCAATGAAGTTGGCAAACAGGGATTCACCAGCAGAGTTATTAGCTTTGTGGGTTTGGACCAGTAGTTTATCGGCTGACCGTAGGGATCTTAGGTTGCTATATGGCTTAATAATATTTTTAAGTGAGGGGGTATCCTCAGGGTGGTACAAAATTGTGTGCGCTATTAAGAGTTGATTGAATTGAATTAAGCTGGGCAGTTCTAGCCACTCTAGTTGTTTAAGGTTTTGGCAGTGGTGGGTTCTATAGATGGAGCCAGTGGTGAATCTGGCAATATGATTGTAGCTATGGGACAGCTTGCCTAGTTTGGATTTGTTGAGGTTTGAGAGTACAGGCGAGGCATATAAAAGAGTAGAGACTAGGTGTGATCAGGCAATTGTAGTCCTAGCCAGTGGGGTTAAAAATGACTTGTTTCTATACAGTGATCCAAGCTTGTTATTGATGGTCTGTATGGTTTTGTTGACCTACAGGTCAAATTTGAGATTATTATCTATGATAACCCCTGGCAGTTTGGTGTGATTATCTGGGGAAATAGTGGTACCATTGTTAGATGTGACAGAGAATGAAAGTGTGGTGGATCTACTAGTGGGAGAGAAGAGTAGAAGTTTAGTTTTATTGGGGTTCAGAAGTAGGCGTTGGTTGGTGAGCCAGTTCTCGATAGTGTTAAATGTATTTTGGGTTAAGATTTGCAGGTCGGTTGGGGAGGTGGCTGAGCAGATGAGAGTGAAATCATCTGTGTATTGAATGCAGGTGGCTTTAGGGATAGCAGTGTGGAGGTTGTTGATAAAAATAGAGAAGAGTAGTGGACCTAGTATGGACCCTTGAAGTGTGAGAGGTAACTGGCTGGAGAGTTTGCCCTGCCATAGTACCACCTGCTGTCTACCAGTCAGGTAGGATTGGAACCACTGGATAGCAGGCTTGTTGAGGGAAATAGATTTTAGTGAAAGAATGAGAAGTTCATGGTTGACCATGAACCAAACCTCCACAATGAACCAAGAATGAAGAAAAAGGAAAACAAATCCAGGCCAACACAGGTTTATTAACGAAACACAGACGAAGGTTTACCTAGGTTTTGTCCACATAGGACTTCTTCAGAATACTGAAGTCACAATTAAAAAACATGTATATATATATATATATATATGTGTGTTCGTGTCGGAGGTATGGTTGTTAGGTAATGTGTGTGTGTGTGAGGACTGTAGTTTATATATATATATATATATATATATATACAATGCCCATCAATCCAATTAAACAATTAAACAAAATTAATCAAATTTAAAGGTATACACATTGTCACTGCATACTATAAAATGCCTACAATAGATACATAGAATGCAAACAACTTTTGAACATTCTGTTTAATACTGCCTACTAAACTAAATAAAAATATATAAATATATGAATATAAATGTATATAAATAGAATATATAAATTGTTGCTAAAAATCTATACAACTATAACAATGATAAATATATTGTAACATAAAATATTATATTAGTGAAAAATGTATATAAAAATGTGTATGTAGAGATGTATGTATATAAATAAAAATGTTTAACTAAGAAAGAAATAAAAAATACAAAATACTAAATCCATAATAATGTTTGCACTACCGCCCTAAAATATGCTTCAATTTAAGATAGGGCTTAATAGAACTAAACTCGTTGATACCAGGATAATTGTGTGCATTTAATCTCGGCTGCCATCTTAATTCACAAACATCCAAGTGAGCATCTGTAATCCTACCTTGGAGGTCAATCTTAACCTGCTGTAAAACACAAAACTTAAAAGAGTGACCAATGTTGTCAATTAAATGTCTAGCTAGGGCATTAGTAGTTTTGAGATGTTTCATATCCAAAAGATGTTCCCTTACCCTATCCTTAAAACATCTACTAGTTTTTCCTACGTAAAATGCTTCACAGTCCTGACACTTGGCAAGATATACCACATTATTAGTATGACAGTCAAAGTGACCTGTGACTGAAACAAAACAATGATTGATGTTGAAACTCTTACCGGTTGTTAAAATACAAGAACAGACCTTACACCTACCACATTTAAACGTGCCAGAAGGCCTATTACTGAAGAACCTACTAGACATTGAACAACGTTCAAACATATCCTTAAACGAAAAATCCTTACGATAAATGAATGTAGGGTTATTGTAAAAGTGTGACTTAAAATCATGGTCCGTCTGTAGGAAACCCCAAACTTTATTAACTATTTTCTTAATCATGTCAGAGTCCCCATTGTATGTTGAAACAAACAATAACGGCTTAACGGTCAAAAACTGTGACCCGTTAGTTGATTCAGGTTTTTGATAAACAGGTCCCCCTGCACCTATTATAGGTTGATAAAAACCTGCCTCCCTTTTACCTCTGATTTCCTTAAAAACATCCTTACATAAACTCTCAGGATATCCTCTGTTCAAAAATAGAGAGATCATAAAATTTAGTTCTTCCACAAATTCACTGAAATCACTAACCATTCGGGCTGCTCTGACCATTTGTCCCTTAATAATAGCCCTTTTCTGATGTTTAGGATGCCAACTGTCAAACTGTAGGTAAGAATTAGAAAAAGTTGGTTTCCGAAATATATTAGACTTAATTAACCCACTGTCTCTATCAATAGTTAGTCTAACATCCAAATAAGTGATTGACTGTGTGCTGAACTCATGGGTGAAATTCAAAAACCAAACAGTATTATTTATATAATGTAAAAATGCTTCCAAAACCACAGTATCACCTTCCCAAATGATAAATATATCATCCAAAAAGCGTGAATAAAATTTGACATACTTGTAAAACTCACTATAAAATAAATAATGCTCTTCCCAAAAGGCCATGATGTAATTTGCATAAATCGGGGCGCAAGCTGCCCCCATGGCTACCCCAGTTTGCTGTTTGAAATAATGTCCCTCAAAAAATAAAAAATTATTTTGAAGGACTATTTCCATCAACTTAACCATAACATTAATTTGTTCCTGTTCATACACTCCAGTTGCATGTAATTGTTCTTCTAGCCAACTTAAACCCGTATCATGGGGTATAACCGAAAACAAGTTACATACATCAGTGGTTAAGAAGCATGTATTGTCACTAATGCCAAAATCGTTAATCCTTTCCAAAAAATGTCATGAATCCTTTGTGATGTAGGGAAACTTGGTAATTCCCAATTTCATGTGGTGGTCCAAATATTGACTAATAAAACATGCTTTACTTCGTTTGCCGTCAACTATGGGTCTAAAACGCACATTATCCAATCCTTTATGAATTTTGGGAATCCCAAAAATGCCACTAACCACAGGGTGAGAGTTATTCATATACTCAAATTCAACTTCATTCAGCTCACCCTGAAATAACATGTCTTCCAATAATAAATCTATTTTCCTATATGCAATATTGATTTCATTAATACTTGTTTCCACATAGTTGTCCTCCATCAACAATGACATCATAATGCAAATGTAGTCGCTATTATCAATAATCACAACTCCGTTGCCCTTATTTGGCTTCATTATTCTAATATTGTCAGTACTGTAAATATCTTGCAATACATCCTGCTCATTTTTAGTCAAATTCAAATGAATGTTCCTCGTGGACTGTTTGAAGTGTTCCCTAATTTCAAATTCACACAGTCTGTCAAACAATGCTATCATGGGATTCAGGGGTGGGTTAAATACACTAGGTTTAGAAATATCCCTACTATTTTGAGTGTTGTCACAGTGGTTAGCTTTATCAAAAAATATCTGTAAGTTCATTTTCCTTGTGAATAGTTTTAAATCAATAAGAGTTTCAACTAAATTACCTTTCCTACATGGGACAAAATTAAAACCCTTAGAAAAAAGATTAACATGTTCCGTACTAAAATTAGCACTTGAATAATTATATAGCTTAAAATCATGTGTATCATTTACCAAAATAATGGGATTACACAAAAGCCCATCCATTGGCTCATTAGAACCAAAGTCAGCCAAATGAATATTATCAACAACACTAGCATTAAAATTTAAATAACTGGAAGTGTTAACATTAACTTCTGTCATTGCACAACCAAATAAGTCATCCAAGGAACAATTGAGTGAAGCATTAGAAGGAATACTTTGGTTATTCACATCTAACTCATTTAATAACGTTAGTATAGAGTCAGTGAGGGAAGACAACCCCATATGGGGGCCATGTTGCTGATTTAACTCAATATTGTCATTAATAGTAACACAATTGTCGTCAATGACAAAATCATAAGTACTTAAATTAAGTAAAGAGTCATTCAGTTGAATTTTATCATCACCTAAACACTTAGAAAATAACGAAGATTCATCAATGTCTTGGGTGTCCGTTGTGTGATCCACACATGCATCGGACTCTAAACTTAGATTGTTAGTGATGTCACAACTTGTCAAAGCACATTTTGGATGTGCAAAAATACACTTTGGCGTTGTATATATATACATGGTTTTTAACTGTGACTTCAGTATTCTGAAGAAGTCCTATGTGGATGAAACCTAAGTAAACCTTCGTCTGTGTTTCGTTAATAAACCTGTGTTGGCCTGGATTCGTTTTCCTTTTTCTTCATGGTTGACCATGTCAAAGGCTTTTGATAGGTCAAGAAAGAGGGCAGAGGTTAGCCTATTGTCATTCCTGTTTTAGTTTATGGCAGTAGTAGCAGTAGACCATTAGTCTAATTAATCCCACTGTTTTCATTGTGTATCATATTTGTTGCAAGCATACAGTTCTCATCTTGCTTTATACATCCACATCTTGAGCCATGTTGTTAACGTCTGTCTTTCTCATCTTTGTTTCTTACAGTAATTGTCTTTAATCCTTTCACATTCAGTTTTGATTTCTTCATTTTTACCCGCCCCTTGCCTCTTTTTCTATCTTCTCTTTTGGAAAAGTGCTGCCTTTTTTGTAGACTGAAGGTTTTCTTATATAAAAATGTTATCATTCCCCATAATATGTGTGTTACATAACAAAGCAGTGTCTGTTTTAGTACGTATTCCCAATACTTTACAGACATTTATCAGTTTCTTTTTCATCCTTAATATTTGTTGTGAACATCTTCATTCTTTCTTTCTTTTTTTTTAATTTCCTTCCAAACACTCTGAATCTTCAGATTGCTGAATACTTGCATCCAGAATTCCAAACTTGACAGGGTCCTCATCTTGTTTCATAGGGGTGAGTGCTCTTTGCAGACAATACACACACCCTTTCTTAAATGTATTCTATTTGCTCTTTGCCTGACATTATTTATCTCACCAGTCCAGTCGTTAATATACGTAACAACATTTCTACATGCCATGCTAATTGCACAAGTACAATCATCATCAGTAAGTCTAGATTAACTGCTGATAATGGTAAGCAAATCATTCAACTATTGACATGAAGAACAAAGGTCACCAGTGCTATCAGATGTTACCTTTAAATGTGTATAGCATTTGTTACACTGTACAAGATATCCGTGCTTTAGCAAATCATTAATGGTATACTCAATTAAGGAATCCATATTCAGCTAGAAATTAATAAAAAATTATAAAAGAAATAAAATCAGTTACCACAGAATTCAAAGGGAAGTTAAATCAACTTCTGTCGAAAAATCACACATACAATGAAATACTAAAATTAGTACAGTTAAGTTGTTGCACTGACCATGCAAGCTCTAAAAGTTAGACAAAAGCTGGAATTTCTTTACATCAGTATAACTTGCAGTCACACCTCTTTTTAACAGTAAAGACAAATAAATCACAAACCAAGACAGGAGTGTTCAGATAAGTTCTGGATTGTCCTCTCTGTAGTCTGTGTAACTTTATAGCTGATTAGGTCCCTTACGATGACTAGAGTTTGTTGGTTTAAAACCTATCCCCTTCTAACAATAAACAGTGACAATTAAAGGTAAAACACCAAAATATAAATCAAAGTAATCTTCTTGTCTACAACCCATCCCTTCCTTCCTATAAATAGTGAAAAACAGTGGTAAGAAATAAAAATACAAATTCAAATAAAACTTCTCTTACCAGGCAACCTCACAGTAAATCAAAATAAAAGACAGGATTGTTTAGATAAGCTCTGGATTTAGGACAGAATGCACAAAATACTCAACAAGCAGTAGCAGAAAGTTAGCAGCGCAATACCAAACTGCAAGCAAAGCTAGCTGAAAAATAAAATGGTATGCGCCAGGAATGGCAAACTGTAATGAAATTGTTTCTGACCTAAAAGATGAAGCACTGAGCTTGAATCATTATCAACTTAATTTTCTGGAAAACTTTATCGGAGGGGTTGGCAGTGATAGCATTTCAATTCAGATGCTGTGATGTTTAAAGAAACAGGATGTAAAAGGGACTTGATGATTTTCCTGATACAGGAGATCAGGTACATGTGCATGTTCACATAGGCCAATATAAATAAAAATGATAAACTGCAGAAGCAGCCACTAGGGGGTGATGCCACTAAACACATAGCAGATTATGAGACTGGAGCACATCTCTGAAAATAAAGAACATTTTGTCCAGTGAGAAACCAACATATGAGTGAACTGACAGAAATAAAGAATATGGTAATTTGCTTCCAAGACGATCACAAATTTAGCTGCTAACTTTGTGCAGTTAAAACACCAAACATGGCAAAATTGAGTACTGTTTCTGTAACAAATGACTAAATTGTTTGAACAAGGTGGCCTAAAGGTGCATAGGCAAATAGGTAAAAAGACTGTCAGAGTTTACTGAACAAGTTGGAGTGGTAGAAAAAAGTAGCGATGACTCTGAGCAGAATGACACTTTAAATATCAACTCCAAGGAAATGTCCTTGAGGTTATGATATAAAAGCAGATTAAGGTACTACAAGTTATGGTAGCTGAAAAAAGTGGGAACATATGCATTCACCAAGTGCTGATTTATCAACTGATAGCAGCAGAACAGATTTATCGCTGAAAGACACTTTCAGAAAACATGTGGTATTCCATTTTCTTCACTTTTGCGTGATCATGGAGTTGGTATATATAAGTTAGGGAGTGAGAGATCTCCCCCACATGGGGTACAGTGTGGCTAACCCCTTGCAAAAAAAAAAAGTTTTAAAATTCGTCCGCTGGGAATGTCTTTCAGTGTCTTATTTTTGTTGATTTGTCCAAAGAATAATTTTTTGATGAATAATCATAAATCCAACAGCTTGATGGTCTAAATCAAAAAGTAAGAAGTGGTTTAAAACAAAATTCTGAGTTAGATAAACAACAATGGGCTGTAATTTAAAAAATATGAGGTGTATGAAAGAAAAATGTGACGCCTGAGTTCCATGGTCTGAATACAATAGTAATTTTTATTAAACAGCTGAAAAAACTTACAGCTAACCTGTTCAGAGATGTAAGTGCTCTGTCCAACAGACTGCCAGGTTTGTGTAGACGGCACATAGCTAATATAAATATGGTTATGCAGGTTAATGAACTAAAGTCATGCGTCACTGATGCAGTAATGCTCTAAATACGAACATACCTGAACAGCAGAATGCTCTGAGCCAAAGTGATGTGTAACTTGAAAGTAAAACACAAGGAATTGTGAGTTCCAAGAGATCTGTGGTTAAAGATGAAGCTGAATCAATATTAATAAAGAAAGTCCTGATGCAAATGCAAATGACTGAGCTGAAGGTAGTGAAAGAAATACATACTCTTGGTACAGAGTCTGTAAAGGGTATAAACTTTGTGAGCGATAAAATGTCTGGTATAGAACCCAAGAAGATGGGGGTTTCTGCATTATGGAAAAATTCAAAGCAAAGTTCTCCTGATGTAGAAATAGGGACCACAAGTTAAGTGTATGGATTCTGAAACAGTTTATAAACAGAGCTGTATAAAGGACACATGACTAAATGTGAAGTCAATGTAATGATCTTGAAAAGACAAGAACATAATAAAAATATAGTGGTAAGCATTTGCAACTCAATGTAAAATCAAAAGGTTGACAGTACAAATGAGAAAAAACTTAATGCAAAACCACTAAGAAACATCATAGCTCAAACCAAGAATAAAGAGCTGAAAGATGTAATAAAAGTAAATAATAATAATATAAAAGTACACACTCTCCAGAGTGAACAAAGTCAAGTGGAATGCTGTCTTATGTTTCAACAGTCTGAAACACAAGGTGAATAGTCTGATAAAATGGAGCTCTGCAGTGAAATATAAAAACTTTGAAAAGGGCTGTATGAAACAAGCAGCAATGGAATAAAAAAATGGAAAGATCTAAATGGAATAAAAAAAAACAGTCTAAAAGCTAAATCTCTTTCAAAGCCACCACAAAGTTAATAGTAATGGAGAAAAAAGGTAGCAATGCAAATGCAACACCAAGGAAAAGTCCCAAAGACATATCAGCAGCAAGACAAACATTGTTTCAGAAAGTGTGTCATGAGCAAAAGTCAAATAAATCTCAATACATAATAAATAAATAAATACTAATTACCCTAGTAATAATGATGCAAAAGAGTAGGTTTTTGACAACTTTAGTGCAAAGTAGAGTCAAAATGCAATGAAATTTTTATAGTTGATTTGGCTTTACCATAGATGATTAAAGCCAAGGAAATCACTTCAGCAAATATGGTCAGGTTGCAGAAGTTGTTTTTTACGACAAAATATTTTACAGTCCAGGAGGTTTGGCCTTGCAACATTCGAGAACTCAGATAACGTCAAGCATTTTGAAGTGCTGAATGGGCAGTCATTAGATGGACAGTAGATCAGGTTAGCCACAGCAGTTATGTATGAAAGTGCCTCTGGAGGAAGATGGTCTGATTTAAATTGATTGTTGAGTTGAGCTGGGTGTCTGCAGGCCAATAATGATTCTCATCATATCTCTCAACTGTCCAGATTTTGGCAGAATGTCCAGATTTTTGCTTCATCTTTTGGTCTGTTCCTCATAAAATTTGTGCTTTTCTGGCAAATCGCTGATGATTGAAGTAATTAAATAATGACATATATTTGAATTTTAAACATGATTTTTTTTAATATACTGCTTCTTAGATTCCACCTACTTCTTAGATTGTTTCTATTGATGTTTTCACAGTATTCACGGTGTAGCCCCGCTCCGTCCGCCCTCATTACGCTCAGGCTCACTTCGCTCCCCTATCCTACTCCTATTCCCTCCCACCCCCCCTTTCGTTACATTTATAACACATAGACACACCCCTTCCCATATTGCACACCCAGTCACAATCCACTTCCTCCCTACTGCCACTCCCAAATAAAAAATACCCACTCTACATTCATATACTCCCACATCCCAAAATTCCTCCCCTACCCTGTTTTTTTGTCTCTAATCCTTTCAAGCTTCACAATGTACCACCTTTACATAACCATCCCACTTCTTATCCTTCTCACAGTCTCAACCTTATATCACACTAATCTCTCTCACCCACATATATGTCCCATGGCCACAACCACCCGTACTAAAATCGATACCTTTTTGCTCTTTTGCAATCTCCCCATCTCTCTATAACTTATCCTACATCTGCCTTCATAAATATAAAATTAATCAGTACACCTCTCTCATTAGAAAACCAGAACTAAAGCACTACACTCTCTACACTCTACAAACTACACACAACATATCCACTAGCACCTTACTGGTATCCAGAGAGACATCCACCCAACCCTGGCCCCCCCATCCCATCTTCCAACACCTCATTCAATACCTCTTCTCCCAACTCCCCATCCTGACCTCCACCTCATCCTCCCCACCCTACCAGCCTTTTCAACTCTTGTCCCAAAAACCTGACTATCTACTCTCTAAAGATCCAAAGCCTCATTAACAAAACTACAGAACTTCATGCCTGGATCACCCATACTTCCCCACACATTTTAACCCTATTGGAAACCTGGCTAAAACCCCATATCACTAACAATGAAATATTACTACCTAGTTATAATATCTACCGTAATGACAGACTCCCACAAAAGGTGGTGGTGTTGCCATCCTCTACTCCAAGCTTAACCTCTCACCTATATCCATTCCTGTTCCCAATGTCCACCATGCTGAACTACTTATTCTGAACTGCCACCTAAACTCTCACAAAAAATTCACCATATATTCCTCCAGGGAATAATATTCCCACCCTAAGGCATCATGTCCTGGTTGTCTTACAATATACCCTATGAGACAGTCATTCTTCATGATGTCAATATTGACTGGTCTAAACTATCTTCAGACTCCCCATAACTCAGCATTAACTTACACGGATTCCTCCAACTTATCACACCCCCCCCCCCATGTACAAAACCTCACCTACCAATCCTATCCTAGATTGGATCCTCACAAACACCCCAAACCTCTACCACAACCCTTGTATCTTACCTGACACCTTAAGTGATCATCTTCTCACCCTCATTCAAAGATACTCTACCCAATCACCCAAATCAAACTCCTACAGAGAATGCCATAAACTCACTAAATTTAATGCTGGAAATCAGATATACCTGTTGCTCAGGCTGCTGCAGAGAGATTGACCTACTGCCAGCTGTGATATTGAGAAAAGATAAGTGATTATTCTCATTTTTGTCTGCATTTTGATTTAATAACTCTGTAATCTGTACAATTGTACTTATTCTTCTTCTTGTGTGTTATAGCTGTATATATCTTAGTGTTGACCTCAGTTGTAGTGAAATCTTTTGTCTGGAGGCCTTATCTGTTTTCTTAGTGGCAGTAAGTTTTCAGAACTAGTTTCATCTGGCCAAAGTATTCCTACATCTGTATTGTTTGGTTTCTGTCCTGTGTTTTAAATCAGATATACCTGTTGCTCAAGCTGCTGCAGAGAGACTGACCTACTGTCAGCTGTGATATTGAGAAAAGATAAGTATTTATTCTCATTTTTTGTCTGCATATTGATTTAATATCTCTGTAATCTGTACAACTGTACTTATTCTTCTTCTTGGTTGTCCCCACCCACTCTCCCTGTTCTTGTTTTGGTGTTAGTGTTGGTGGCTCTGGAATTGCCCGTGCCTCCTGTAAGTCTGTATTTGAACACTCCTCCTGAGTCCATCTCATTTGCTCACTTAACCGAATACAGTGAGATCATATTCTGAGTCTAGTGTCCACTCTACATAATACAGAGAGAATATTTGAGAAGGCCAACCCACTTAGATTCTTCCTTCCTCTCTCCTTGCACTTTACTAACAAAAAAAAATCATCTGCTTTCACTCTATGTGTGTTTCCTCCTACTTTATTTTGCTTTTGCCTCTTCTTAAAAGTACAAAATTTTATTTATTCTGCTGCACTTATTGCTACTTGGTAGTAGCCTACTTAAATTGTAACTGTTATTCTAAGCCTTTTGGTTTAAGCACTTGGGCTTCATACCAATTGTTTTACATTAAGAAGGTTTGTGGTCTGCACTGTTGCGGCAGGACAGGTAGCTTACATCCTTCTAAGCTGGGAATTGCTGATTGAAAGCTCAGTGTCTGCTATTCTAAAAGTGTATTATTTTTGGTTTAATCACTTGGGCTTCAGGCCAGTTATTCTACATTAAGAAGGTTTGTGGTCTGCACTCTTGTGGGAGGACAGGCTGGATTCTACCCGTCTGAGCTGGGAATTTCTGGTCACAGGCTTATTGTGCCTGCTTATTCAAACTGTTTCTTTCTGAAATTGGTGCACCTTGTTGCTGTAGCATAGGACCAGATTCAGGCCTGCTGAATCTAGTTTTGTTTGTATAACCTGAGCACTGATCCAGGCTGCCTTTTCTGGAGAAGGTTCCCTTGCACCCTAGTAGCAGGAGTGTGCAGTTAGAACTTGTTTGATTGAAGACTGTTGGAACAGGGCTCAGTTTTGAGTTTTTTTCTGGTTAATTGGGTAAATTATTTAATTCAGATTGTTCATTTTCTATTGTTTTATATATATATATATATATATATATATATATATATATATATATATACACATATATATAATTGCACTTTATTCATCTGCTTTTACTGTATTTGTGTTTCTTCCTACTTTATTACTAGGGGCATTGACTACAACTCTGAACTGAGATATATAACAATAAGCATCTTTTTATGTGCATTTAAAGTGTTTTTTTGATTGTATCTGCTTTATTTTCTGAAAAAAATATATATTTGTTCCCGCCTTTCTAAGCTAGTATAGTCCAGTTTTCAGGTTAGTGCTAAATTCAGGGCTGTGTTACAAATCTCTGATGTTTGCCCACACCTTACTTGGATAGAAGGAAGTTTCTCTGATCACTTATGAGAGAGGGAAGCTTTCAGCAGCCTATCTGTCCCTGGAGGAGTGATTTCAGCCCAGAAAGTAGTAGTTTATTGGCCATTTTGGGCTAATTTCTCTCTCTTTCATTTCCCTGCTATAAAAACTGCATTTGTCCAGTTTTGCATGCCAGGCAGTGCCGGTTAGCTAAGGTATAACTATTCCCAGCTCCACAAAGTCTCCTCTTCAATTTTTCCCTTGGAACTAAACAAACTTTCAACTTAAGCACTCAAGCCATTCATTTCTCAGACGGCACTTGCTCAAAACTCATAGCAAACACTTATAAACCCTAGCACTACAGAAGGACAAGGCTCTCTATTCGATCTTACCAGCCATTCAGTAAAACAGTTTGCTGTACCTATCCAGGCATGTTCAAAGGGCAGTTTCAGGTATACTCTCCAGTCAAACTGGTGAATTTGGGCATTTTGAGGCAATGTTACAACTGCCTCATGTACACAGACAACCCTCTCCTCCTACCACCAAACACTAATACATGCGAGAGATGCAATTATACAGCCAAACTGGAGGCTAAGCTCTCTCAACCAAA
Organism: Protopterus annectens; assembly: GCF_019279795.1. NCBI lineage: Eukaryota > Metazoa > Chordata > Ceratodontiformes > Protopteridae > Protopterus > Protopterus annectens. The sequence goes on from NC_056739.1 coordinate 460,175,656, forward strand.
GACTGGATCAGACAGTCAAGAGGAGAAGGGAAATACTGGCATCATACCACCAGTCTCACATAGACCCATTAAACCAACACTGGCAAAAAACACACATAAATACACAAAAACATACTCGGAGGCTCTAAATAAAAGTCTGCAAAAGCAACAGAGCCCTCCAAAGCAGACATCCAAGCAACCTCCACCCCCCAACACAAACCATGAAACACATACTTCATAAAACCAGTGTGCCACACAGTCACAGCCCTCAAGGCAAAATAACATACCCAACATACTAGTAATAGGTGACTCTATAGTCAGGCACACTGACGTCCCACTCACTAGGCTGAATAAGGAGAAGGTTACTGTTAGCTGCCTGTCAGGTGCCAGGATCTGCCAGATAACACAAGCACTCAGGTCACTCCAGAACAAGTACAAATACAACTCTGTCATTGTCCATGTTGGTGTGAATGACCTGAGCCGTACCTCCCTGGACTACATGAAAAGAGACATGGAAGAGCTCTCTGATCATGTAGCCCAGGCTGGTATGACCCTGACCCTGAGTAGCATCCTGCCCTCACCAAGAATGATACCATGGTATAAAGAAAAAATTATCAATTTCAACAATTGGCTAAGTTTCTGGTGTCATTCAAATGGGATCCAGTGTCTGTCTGCCTAGGATGACATGCTTGATAAGCCACACTGCTTCGCTAGAGATGGCTTGCACCTGTCACCCTTGGGCTTTTGAATACTGGCCAAGACTCTTGCCACCCCCATTGTGCCTTTTTTAGGCAAGGCTCAAAAGACAAACCCACCACCATAAATAGCACAAGCAACATAAATATGAGGGTAATACTACTCAATGCCAGAAGTCTAAACCTTCGAGGCATTCCTCAGTATGGAGAAAATCGATATATGTGCAGTAACAGAAACCTGGTTTAAGGCTCCAGAGAGCACCCCAGCACTACCAGGCTACAACTCATACCATACATTTCAGCCACAGAACCGGGACCAAAATACAAAAGGTGGGGGAGTATCCATATTCATCAAGGATACCCACACCTCCAGGTTAGTGGCACAGCATGATGCTTCAGAAATGATCCATGTGCAACTAACAACAGGCAAAACTGCAATTCAAATTGTAGCTTGCTACAGGTCACCCACCATGTCCCAGGACCCCCATTCCGCATTTCTGGAAACACTGGGTAACATAAAGGTCCTACCAAACACCCTAATATTGGGTGATTTCAACTACCCAAACATTAAATGGGAGAACTACTCAAGTACTAACTCCCTTGCCCAACATTTCCTAGAATTTATAAACTCAAACACCCTGGAACAACTGGTCAACACTCCCACCAAAGGTGACAACATATTGGACCTGGTCATCACCAACATGGGTGACCGGTGTTCCACACCAGAGGTCAACCCCTCGCTGGTTAGATCTGACCATAAACAAATCACTTTGAATATCCACATTCTGCCCCCACCCCCGGACAAGGAAACCACCGTGAAAAACTTTTCAAAAGCAAACTTCACGTTACTTAAGATGGAGGTGGAAAGTTTCAAAGCCCCCATGCTAAAGGATAACACTGTCCAAGCTGCAAAATCCTTTACTAATGCATTCTACGGCCACCTACAAGAATGCATGGATCGTGCTATCCCAAGCAAAACCAAGACTCACTCCTCCAAGAAAAGGAAATTGGTCTGGTGGACCCCTGCCATAAACAAGCTATACAATAGAAGGAGGGAACTAGCACAGAAAAGAGTAAAATCCCAAGAAGGGAAGACAACCCTGATCAGTATCAGAAAGAAACTACGATCCCTCATAAAATCGTCCAAGGCGAGCTTTGAAAGAAAACTTGCCAAGGACTAAGATAACCACAAGGCATTCTTTAGCTATGTCAAGAATCTAAGTGGGAATTCTCAGATCTGCTCAGAGTTAGTGCAGAATGGCACAAAATACGCTGAATGAACCAATATTGCCAACATCCTGGCAGACAGGTACAGTGCAAACTTCACCCCATCTCACCTCCAAAAGGTCCCATAACCATACGAGAAGAATGTAGAGCCCCTGAAATCACAGACACTCCGGTTAAAATAGCCCTCTCCAAAGCCAAAGACACAGTATCAATGGGACTGGACAGTGTACCAGGCTGCATCCTACATGAGCTCAAAGATGAACTAACCCCTCACCTAATTACACTGTTCAAACTCAGCCTCTCCACAGGCTTTGCTACACAAATGTGGAGCCACAACAGACCCCGGGAACTATCGTCCTATAAGCCTGACTAGCTTGGTCTGCAAGGCTATGGAGCACATTATCATGGAACTCATTAACAGAAACATTGGGAACCTCCAAATACTGGACCCTACCCAGTTCGGCTTTATTAAGGGCAGACCATGCCTCCTAAACCTGGTGGACTTCTTTGAGACAGTTACCAAGGCTATAGATGAGGGAAAGGTGGTACACACAGCCTACCTAGACCTCACAAAGGCCTTCGACACCATTCTCCATTCTGGTATTATAGACAAGCTCACCAGCCTGAACATAAACCCCTATGTCACAAGATGGGTTGCCAATTGGCTCACGGACAGAACCCACATGATGAGAGTTGTGGGAGCTAGGTCTGACTCTAAACCAGTTACAAGTGGCATTCCCCATGGCTGAGTCCCAGGATCCCTCCTGTTCGGCATATACTTCTCAGAGGTACAGACAAGCACAGGAGGACTATGTCTGACCAAGTTCACAGACAACTGCAAACTAGGGGCTATAATTGACTCACCGGCTGACTCAGACATCCTCCAAAAGGGTCTCACTGAGACGGATACTCTGTGTCAAAATCATGGCCTCCAGCTAAATGCCAAAAAGTGCATAGTTATTCCCCTTGGAAATAACAAAGTACCCACAAACTACCACATAGGTGGTAGTCCCCTAAATATGGAAAATGTAATAAGGGATCTGGGGATCCAAGTAGACAGTAATCTCTCCTTTGATAATCACATTGCCACAATGGTTAGAAACTCCTTCTATGTGGCCCACCTAATCACAAAAGGGTTTGCATCCAGATCAAAAGAGGTCATTGTGCCTCTCTACTCATCACTCATCAGACCCATCATAGTGTACAACGCCCCATTTGGGATGTACCTTACAAGACACCTGCAACAGTTGGAAAGACCACAGAAGTACCTCACCAAGAGGATCACTAGCCTCAAAGAGATGCTCTATGCAGCTCGACTGAAGAAACTCCAGCTGTACTCGGTTGCATACCACTTGCTCAGAGGTGATCTCTGCCTGACATACAAGGCCATGTCCAACCCAGAATTGATGGACATGCTCCACCTAAAGAAAACCTTATCCCTTCGAGCCACATGCTCTAGGGATCTAAACCTCACCACAGCAATAAATAGGACATGCTGGAGGGATTGATTCCTGTCCCAAAGACTTCCAATGCTTTGGAACAAGATTCCAATCTACATTAGGCAGAGCTCCTCACTAGCACTCTTCAAGAGAAACCTTGACGAGTGGATGGGAAACAGAAAGTTTACCCCGGGGATCACTTCATTGGTTCTGCTGGACAGAGCCACAGGGAACTAATCTAAGGGGGTGGTGAAAGCCAACACATTCTGGCTAGGCTTATAAAAGCCTTCGGGCAGATAGCCTAAGTACCTACCTATGAACCTATGAACCTAATTAACTCCACACTATCTAGCATTAACTGGTCCTTCCTCTGGCAGCTCCTTCTCAATGAAGCCATCCATACATTTAATAAAATATTCCTAGATACTCTCAACTCTCTTGCCCACACCAAGAAAATCAGAATTAAAGACAATTATGCCCCCTGGCTATCAAAAGAAACTCGATCTCTTATGCACAAAAGAGATAGTGCTTGGAAAGCTTGAAATAAAACCAAAACACATTCCCCTCTTACAAAACTGCAGAGAACTATGGAACCTCTACAAAAAAAAAAACAAATCAATAAAGACAAAAAATCTTTCTACAACTCGCCCTAATTTGATAGTAAATCTAACTCACAAAAATTCTGGGCCACCTTAAACAAGATTCTCCAACCCCACAAAACCATCCAGTCCCTCCCCTTTCCCAAATAATACCCACTGGAAACTGCAACCCTTCTCAACAATTACTTCATCGATGCCATCCAAAAACTTACACCAATCACAACTCCAATCTATCTCCAACCTCCCCTACCCCCACTTAACAACACCCCCTTCACTTAAAGACCTGTCTCCACAGCCTACATAAAAATCACTCCTGCTCAAGCTTAAACCCTGCTCTCCCTCTGCAGATAAACGACCTCCTATCTTCCTTAAACTAGCCGCTGAATCCATAGGCCACCCTGTATCCCTGCTAATCAATAGATCCATTTAAGAAGCCACTATCCCAGATATTTGGAAATCCTTCTACACCATCCCACTGCATAAAGGCAGAAATTCCACTGACCCATCTAATTACAGACTCATAGCCATACTTTCCCCTCTCTCAAAAATACTTGAAAAGTGCATACATACTCAGCTACTCAATTTTCTCCTTCAGGAAAACCTACTAACTCACACTCAACATGGCTTCAGTCCAAACCACAGTACTTCCACTGCACTATTAGCATTTGCTCACACAGTAATTGAAGCCAGAGACAATAACAAACTTGTATGCTGTCTTTCATCAACCTCTCCAACGCCTTTGATACAGTTTCCCACTCTTTACTCTTTAAACTAAATGATCTAAATCTCTCTGGTCCTTCCCTTGCTTGGTTTACCAGCTACCTCTCCAACAGGCAACAATCTGTCAGATGGCTGACTTCCTGCTCCTCCTTCCTACCCATAAAATCTGGAATACCCCAGGGTTCCATCCTAGGCCCCCTTCTCTTCTATATCTTCACCAGTGACCTCCATACCTCCTGCAAACAATCCTCCCTCATTCAATATGCTGATGATTCTACACTCATCTCCATCTCCAACATCTCTGACCTCCATACACACACTGAGACTCTTTCCTGTCCATAGAAAACTGGCTCACTGAAAAATCAGCTCATATTAAATCCAAAAAATGAAACTCTTGCTATTTCTTCCTTGACCTCTCTCTCATCATAAATCTACCTTTGTTGTCACATCCCATGACAAGACCATCATCAAAGCTGAATCCCCACACACTACGCTCCTAGGTACCATTATTGATTATGAACTTAAATTTAACTTGCATATTCAACAAAATATCGAAAAAAAAAAAACCCACCAAAACTAGGTCTACTATACTGAAATAAGAAATTTCTCAGCTTAGATGCTAGATTCTCCCCAGCTCAGTCTCTCCTCCTTCCCTGCCTCCTTTATGCAGCTCCTACCATCACTAGCATACATTCCACATGTTTATCTAAACTCCAACAAATATACCACAAAATAGCCAGGTTTGCCACTAACTCTCCCCATAACTCACACCACTGCCTTGCACTCAACTCACTTAAATGGCTAGAATTCCCACAACAACGTCTACTGTCTCAATTTCAAATCATACATTCTGTTCTATACAAACCTAATTCTTGCCTTTCTTTCTCCTCCCTTGTATCCTATTACACCCTAATCGTACTCTCTGTATATCTAATCAACAACTCCTTGACATCTATAAACCTAACAAACACTTTGGACAACTGCTATACAAATGCACTATAGCCCAAGCCTGGAATAAACTCCCGTCACACATAAGAACCATCCCCCACCCCAAGCACTTCAAAAAAGAGCTAAAACTACATCTACTTAACATAAAGTCTTGCCTCTGTCATGACCCTACCTAATCTTTTGTACCCTTTTATCTTCCCCTATCCTACAATTACACTCCTCAAGTCAATGACCCCATTACCTTGGAAACTACATCACACAGATTTATATTATTATACTGAGCTCTACTTCAACTTTTTGCTATGAATCAATATTTTAGCTGCTTGCTCAACTAAAAAAACCCTCTTGCTAATATTGCAATGACAATTTTTCTATTTTTGTACTTTTGTTTTTGTACTTGTGAATACTTGTTAAGTGTGATATTGCTTCATTTGCCTGGAGCTTTTCTCCTTGGGTCTCCACTGAAAATCGGTTACTGGCTCAGTTGAACCAACCCAGTTAACACATGTCAAATAAATAAATAAATAAATAAACAAACATGTTAACACAAATACTGTTATTCTAGCAACATTCTAAGTTTGTAAGAGCAATATTTAAAATATGTCCCTATTTTGGGCCTTTGTCCCCCCATAATGTTAGGCTTTGTCCAAATTTCTTGCAATAAAATGTTGAGAGGTATGATACTCATAATCTTTGGCATACAGTGAGTGACCCAGTCTGAATTGCAGTATGAGGACTCAGCCCCTAGATGGAGCCAAATAAGCTTACCTAAGTAACTGAGGAAGTAATTTCTCTTAAAGGAGAACCACACCAAAAAAATGAAAAAAAAAATGTTTTTCAGCAAATCTTAAACTTTTCTGCATTACCACTGTATCAAAGTAAACGGTTACTATTATTTTCTAATTTGTTATGCCCCAAAATGATCTGAGGGAGGCTGCCATGACTAGCATTATTTTGTTTTACAGTCAATGCCTTCACCTTCTTGATGTCATGTTAGAGGGAAAGAAAGAACTCCTTATAACGAGGGGATCATTCACTGTAGCTTTCTCTCTCCTCAGTTGACACCTTTACTGTGACTGCTTACTTTTCACTGACTGCAGCAATACACATTTTTAATTACGTTGCTTCCTTTGATTTCCACTAGTGGCCATCTCTGTTGCAGTTGAATATTGAATAACAGGCTTGAAAATGTAGCTGAGTTAATTGTGCTTTTCAAAGTAACAACTGTAGCTCAGTGTTCAAGTGTGAGAAATCTGACCCCTGTGATTAATAGGTGTTTCTTGGGATGAAATGGTTTTGTTGCATTCATATTTTTTAGTTTTAAATATTGCAGCTAGAATTAAAGTTTTTGATGTTAATCTTATTTCCCCAACTCCAGAAGAAACATGCACTTTTACAGCAATTACAGTGCAGAAAAAAATGCAAAATCATATATTGACAGAAGAACAGTTAGATTAACACCTTTGATTTCTTTCTCTGTGGGAAAGACACATCTGAAAACAAACCTTGAAAGCCCTGCCTTGGTTCAGACTCCGGGCTACACTATTTACCTGAGGTGTGATGCTGGCAATGTGTGATTGATAAGGCACATTTAAATGTAATTGTTCTCTTAATGGCTCTGTTGTTGAGATAAGTGACCTGACATAATTACAGTGCCACTGTTAGTAGCTGTTCTGTTCAGTAAGCTATGTAGTAACTTCAGTCTGGAAACTGTTGGTATTTTTTTATATATTTTTACTCCTAAGAGAGAGAGAGAGAGAGAGAGAGAGAGATGCATTTGGTGTGTTCAAATGAATGTTGAAACGCTGCTTCCTGCAATCGAGGGTACAAGGTTTGCTTCCTTCCACATCCATTTGCCATTTCTGTGTTATCGTTGAAAATGGACACTTATGACCAGTGGACTTACCTAGTTAACTATTTAAAATAGAAATACTGCTGTATTTTGCGCATATGGTGTGTAAATAGAACTGCAATTATAAATAAAACGTATTTAATTTAAGCATAGAAGGATAATAAAAGTGTTAGTGTTTCTTTAAGAAGAGAGAGGAATGTTTATTGTATTAGTCAGAGAAGCATTGCTGTCACATTAAAACAGGATTGTGGTTTTAAAAGCAGAGAGGAACTTTGTTGTTCGAGCAGGTTTGTTTAATGAAACAATTAATGTGGTATGAAATGAGGGTTGAATTAAGTACACACAGAGTCTTGTTTGCCCTTCTTGACTGGAAAATTGATGTCTAGAGCAGTGGCTCAGGAAGGGGAACATCAGAGTGAATGAAGACCTGGAAGAAGACAGCATGAAGTACATGGAGATTGGTTCTGTTATAGAAATCCAGGGGGGAGAGAGAGAGAAAGAGAGACAGAGGACAGGAGAAATAGGTTCATAGGTTCATAGGTTCATACTAGGCTATCTGCCTGAGGGCATTTATAAGCCTAGCCCATATTTTTGTGGCTTACGCCACCCCTTTAGTATGGGGAACTATACCCATTATTTTGCTGTGCCTCTGTCTAGCAGTGACACTGAGGTAATCCCTGGAGTATATCTGCGATCTCCCATCCATTGGTCAAGATTTCTCTTGAACAAGGCCAGAGAGGTGCTCTGCCTCACATATACCGGGATTTTGTTCCACAGCATAGGGAGTCTTTGGGTGATGAATCTATCCCTCCAGCACATCCTATTAATAGCCGTGTCGAGGTTTATGTCTCCCGCCCTTGTGGCTCTGACGGATCTAGATTTTTTGAGGTGAAGCATATTCATCAAATCTGGGTTTGACATGGCCTTGTATGTCAGGCAAAGGTCACCTCTGAGCAAGCGGTGGCGACAGAATAGAGCTGGAGTTCTTTCAGTCGGGCAGCATAGGACAGATTTTTGAGACCCTTTATCCTTTTGGTGAGGAACTTTTGTGGCCTCTCCAGCTGCTGCAAGTGTCGGGTCAGATACATTCCGAATGGGGCATTGTACTCAATCATTGGTCTGATGAGTGATGAGTATAGGGAGACTATGACCTCCCTTGATCTAGATGTGAATCCCTTCATGATAAGGTGGGCAATGTAGAAGGTCTTCCTAACTACTTTAGCTACATGGGTGTCGAATGACAGGCTACTGTCAACCTGGGTCCCCAGGTCCGTGATAACTTCTTCTGTGCTCAGAGGATTACCACCTATATGGTAGCTAGGGGTAACCTTGTTTTTCCCGAAGGGTATGACTATGCACTTTTTGGCATTTAACTTTAGGCCATGGCTCTGGCACCAGTCATCCGTTTCTGTGAGACCCTTCTGAAGGATATCTGTGTCAGATGTGTTTTCGACTATGGCGCCCAGTTTGCAGTCATCTGCAAACTTTGTCAGCCATAACCCTCCTGTGTTTGCTTGTACTTTGGAAAAGTAGATGCCAAACAAGAGTGGGCCCAGGACTGAGCCCTGTGGGACACCACTTGTGACAGGCTTTGAGTCTGACATGGCACCAGCAACTCTGACCCTGTGGGTTCTGTCACTCAGCCAGTTTGCAACCCATCTTGTGATGTATGGGTTAACATTTAAGCTGATGAGTTTTTCAATGATACCCGAGTGGGGTATTGTATCGAAGGCCTTCGCCAGATCGAGGTAGGCTGTATGGACTGCCTTTCCCTCATCAATGGCTTTGGTGACTGTTTCGAAAAAGTCAACCAAGTTTAAAAGGCATGATCTGCCTTTGACAAAGCCAAACTGGGTTGGATCCAAAGTCTGCAAATTCCCTATGTCTTTATTTATGAGGTCCATTATGATCCTCTCCATGGCTTTGCAGATAAGGCTTGTCAAGCTAATGGGCCAGTAATTTCCAGGGTCTGTGGAGGCACCGCCTTTGTGAAGTGGGACCACAGTCGCATTGCGCCACTCCCTGGGTACATATCCAGAGGTGAGACTATGATTAAACAGCTGTCCTAGCTGTGGGTTTAATTCCTCGTTGAGTTCGTGGAGCACACAGCCTGGGACACCCATCAGGTCCCATGGATGCTGTGTTTTTTGCTTTGGAGAGAGCAGTTCTCACTTGGGCGTTTGAGATGTTTGGGGGGGCTGCAACCATTTGGTATAGATATCTCTCCTTTTGGGGGGGGGGGGAAGTTTGCACTGAACCTGTCAGCCAGTATGTTGGCAATGTCTGTAGGATCAGTAATCTTCACATCATTTTGAACTAGTTCTGAGCATATCTGGGAGTTTCCTCCCAGGTTTCTAACATAGCTAAAGAAGGCCTTATGATTGTCTTTTGAGTCTTTAGCTATTTTTCTCTCAAAATTTGCTTTGGATGATTTTATGAGAGCTCTTAGTTTTTTACTTATAGTGATCAAAGGTGTCTTACCTTTTAAGGATTTTGCTCTATCTTGTAGTACCTTCCTCCTTTTGTTGTAGAGTTTGTTTATGGCTGGGGTCCACCAGACTGGACGCTTGCCCTTGGTACAGAGAGTCTTTGTTTTGCTTGGGATTGCCTTATCCATGCAGTCCTGCAGGTGCTGGTAGAAGGCATTTGTAAGTGATTCAGCGGCTTGAGTACTGTTTTCCGCGGCTCGGGGCCTTAAAGGAGACCACACTAGTCTTTAGAAGTGTGAAGTCGGCTTTCGAGAAGTTTTACTGTGGTCTTTTTATTACAGGTGGGGGTGGGATGAGGACCTCCAGCAAGATTAGTTTGTGATCTGATCTCATCAGTGAGGGGTATACATCCGGTGTTGAACATTGTGCTCCCATGTTCATGATGATGAGATCAAGTATGTTTTCTCCTCTTGTGGGGATGGTGACTAGTTGTTCCATGGCATTTGAGTTTATGAATTCCAGGAACTTTTGGGCTAGGGTGTTTGGGCTTGAGTAGTGTTCCCAGTCTCTATTAGGGTAATTGAAGTCACCTAGTATGATGGTGTTTGGAGATACATTTATCCCCTCCAGTGTTTTCAGGAAAGCCATGTGAGGTTCCTGAGTTTGTGAGGGTGGCCTGTAACATGCTACAATTTGCAGAGCAGTCTTGCCTATGGTTAATTGCACCTGGATGGTCTCCGATGCATCGTGCGTTGCCACCAGTCTTGAGATGTGGGTGTCCTTGATGAATATGGATACCCCCCCTCCTTTCTTGGTATTGTCCGGATTTTGGGGCCGGAGGGCATGATATGAGGTAAAACCTGTTAGTGCTGGGGTGCTCTCAGGAGCCTTGAACCAGGTTTCTGTCACAGCACAGACATCGATGTTCTCCATACTGAGAAGGGCCTCGAGTGCGTGCATTTTGAGATTTAGACTTCTGGCATTGAGCAGCATTACCCTTAGTTTTTTTCCTTTTTTGTGTTCTAGGGTGGTAGGTTTAGAATTTGAGCCTTGCCTAAAAAAGGCACTATGGGGGTGGCAAGAGCCTTTGCCAATATCCGGAATCCCAGGGGTGACAGGTGCAAGCCGTCCCTTGTGAAGCAGCGTGGCTTGTCCAGCATGTCATCCCAGGCAGACAGACATTGGATCCCCTTTGAATGACACCAGAGTTTAAGCCAATTGTTAAAGCTACTGAAAGAGATTGTTTTCCAGCTGTATGGTACTGTACTGAAGATTCTTACTGTTATGTTTGTTTTAAAACTATAAGACTTTTGTTTTGGGAAGAACCTGTGTATCTTTATTTTTAGACAATAAATTATACTGATTTTCTAAAACTGATATTTCCTTTCCAAAACATATCAGTCGTGTAAGTCATGGTTTATTTTTAAAAATTTTCTATACCACTACAAACCATATGTTTATTTGATTACTTTTCCCTTAAAACAAAGAGATGTAAATATACCTTTTGTCCTATGGACAGAAAGCCTGCAGTTGCCAGAGATACTTGACACATTGCGGACCCTTTAACATTTGACAGGTGCAACAACTGACATGCAAATACCATGCAAGCAGCACTGCAGCCGTTAATGGCAAACATAAGATCTAGAGAAAGAAATCCTTCCCTGTTATTTAAAGAAGTCACAAGGATAAGTGTGTCAGTCAGTGTCTTCTGACATCAGTGGTCGAGTGACCTTACAAGCTCAACTGTTACATCTTAGCCTGAGGTGGTGGAGGCCAATGAGTCTTACTGGAAGCAACTATGCAAAAGTCCAAGTTTTGGGTCAGCACAACTGTCCTGTGCCAGAATCAGGGATTGCCTATTTAAAGCGCACTCTTGACTTTTCAATGCTGGAACTAGCCGTGAAGGACAAACAAGATGTTGCTAAGCATGTAAACACTGGCCTAGCCCCTCCTTGAGATGAATAATATTCATGTCATAGTAAATAAAAAACAAACAAGCAAAATATATTTTAATGCCCAATAATTTTGCAAAGTGGAGACCCATGCATTCAGTTATATCCTGTGCTATTAGGGACTTGGTGGGCAGTTCGAGGATGACAGCATTTAGTTATTTTAACTAATCAATAAGCATGATTCAGTAACTCAAAATGTGTTTCTAGGAAGGATGGGGACTTAAAAATAAAATAAAAATCAATGTTAAAAGTAAAGAAGTAACTGAATTATTCAGCACTGCAGCTCTGTGCTAAGGATAGCAGTTTGACTGCATCAATAGCTAAGTATAAAAGAATGCTACATTATATTAAATATAGTACAATGGCACATTATATTAAATACTATTGTTGGCAGAATTAAATAATTTCAGTAGTTCATGACCTTTGAGGATTTCAAGCTTGCATCTTGCACTTGCCCTGTGCTCTTTTTGCCCTTTTGTTCCCCATCTGTCCCATGTCTTTTTAAATCCTTCTCTCAAGTCACTACATATCACCCATTGTGGCATTTCGCTCCACATATCCGCAACCCTTTCTATGAAGTAAAAGTTTCTTATGCCCCAGTTCAATTTTATTTCTAATGTTATATAACTGTTTTTCTCACTTATTTATTTTTATTTATTTATTGACATTTGTTAACTGGGTTTGTCCAACTTTGCTTATGGCCCATTTTCAGTGGAGACCCGAGGAGAAAAGCTCCAGTAATACATTTTAAAACAAGTACAATTTTAAAAAATATTGATATAATAGCAGTTATAGCAAAACAATTCACATATATGTTGGGTTACATGCATAAAGTTAAAGTTGCATTAAAAAGAAGCTAAGTAACAATTTTACATTGATATAGTTCAATAGGTCAACAATAAACATTTTTTGTTTGTATAAAATTGTGCAAATGCATAGTAGACACATTGGAGAGAGAGGTGTAATGAGTACTTCCTACTCTATTTCCGCAGCCACCTCTTATACCTCTTAATTCTCTCTTGGCTTACTAAGGCACAAGGAGGTTACTGCACACCTCAGTACCCTGCACATGCTAGTCACCTTTGTAACTCCTTTAATTACTTCTTCAGTCATTCCTTTTGAGATGCTGTTTGTACCTACACAAGTTTGTGCTTTCTTCCTCCAGGGACTGCTACAGCCAGCTTCTGGGCCATATTACCTATTTTCAGTCCTGGCATTACATTTACTGGTATCAGCCTCCTCTGTTAATTCTTACCAGGTATGGTACAGAGCTATGATTTAATTTTCACTGGTGACCATAATAATAAAGAGGTGCATGTTGAAAGTATGAGTATCATAGCTATGAACACTGGAACTGCAGAAATAGAAGTGCAAAAAAGTTAATATTTAATAAGTCCAGGTTTGCTCTATCCCCTTTCTGTAAGGTAATTCAGATTCAGATTTAGTATATATATATATATATATATATATATATATATATATATATATATATATATATACATATAACTGAAAACTGACTAAAAAAGAAGTATTCTAGTACATTAAACTCTAAACTTCTATACGAAAGAAACAGAAATAAAAAAACAAAACTAACTGAAAGGATTTACACTGAAGCCAAACTGTTGATTAGCGCTTTCATCCTTTAATGTGTGTAAGGACTTCTTCAGATCTAACAAATAAAACTCAGAAACAGTTTAAATAGGGTGCACTTAAGTCATAAAGTAATTAAAACAGCTTGGTGAAAAAACTAAGAAACAGACCAATAGAAAACCTTAATTAAAAGAAACAGCCAATGTACATACTACATTTTTCTGTAACTGTAAAGCATTAGTAGTATAAAAAGATGCATGAAACAAGCAATGAAAAGTAATTTGTAGTGTCGAATAAACCAGTCACTACGTTGCTTTAACAACCAGTAACTAAGAACAAGTTCTAAACAATCAGCCAATGTACATATTGCCTTTTTCTGTTAATACAAAGCATCAATAGGGTAAAAAAGCATGCACAAAATAACTACTCAAAAATAATTTGTAGTGTAGAGTGAACTAATCACAACATTGCTTGAACAACCAATGACTAAGAAGCAGCTCCAAATTGAACAAATGAGCTATAGTTGTCCGTATAATATGTAATGAGGGCAAGTATAGTTTTTTTTTAAAAATAAAAAATAAAAATTAAACACAGTGCAATGGAAAAAACACAAACATAAAAATCACGTGCATATTTCATTCATGAAAGCCATCGCAGTGCACATTTAACATTAATGCTCTCATTCAGACCAAGTCCATTTTCAGCGTCAAGTAATAGTTGCCAGCGGAGTTCCTTGAGCTCTAGAAATGTATCACAATCACCGAAAAATTGCTGTATGTGTTCCAAAATAATAAACTTAAAACCTGTAAAGTTAACACAAGCAATGCTATGCTTCCCTAGCGCATTACTACTGTCTTGCTGTCTGATAGCGCTTAAATGTTCTTTAATCCGGTCGGAAAGCCGTCTGATCGTTTTGCCAACATAAAAAGAGCTGCAGGTATTACAGATACCTGCGTATACCACAAATTTCGTGTGGCAATCGAAATGATGTTTAAACACAATTCTTATGCCACAATGTTGGAATGTATAGCAAGTTCCTGTTAAAATGTGTGGACAAACTACGCATCCATTACAGTGAAACATGCCATTTTGTACTGTATCTGTCAGGCTCTGCGTATTCATGCTAACAATAAATTGTTCAGATCTTTCAAATGACATTTTCAAAGTTCTAGATCTTTTATATGTGAAATTTGGGCTGTGCCCAACAGCACAGGCTAGATCCCTCTGTGTTTCAATAATGTTCCAGTTATTTTGCAGCACTTGTTTAATCAAGTGCATGTCTCTACTGATCGGAACTGGAAAACTACAACATCTATCAGTTGATGTCTCATTTAGATTGGTTTTAGCCTGAAAACCATAGTGTAAAATGGGACAGTGCTTACTCTGCCTTTGTGAAGCTACCTCAGTGAACACGTCATAAATAAGTTGTTCAGGATAATTTCTATCTGTGAACAACTTACACAGAAAATTGCTTTCTTTGTGGAATGTGCTCTCTTCACTGACAATCCGTGACAATCTGATAAACTGTCCTTTGAGGACGTTCTTTTTCATAAAGAACGGATGCTGGCTATGGAAATCCAGCAAGTTATTTCTGTAAGTGTCTTTTCTGTAGATATTAGAAGAGAGCGACCCATTCTGACTGTTGATTGTGATGCTAGTATCCAGAAAGTGAATATGTGTCCCTTGACCGGACACTACGAAGTCAAGATAAGGGATGCTGTTGGACATATTAGTAATAAAGTCATTCAGTTCTGCAGAGCTGCCACTCCATACAAAAAAATATCATCAATATAACGTTTATACAAATGAACTTTGTCAAAACTAGGTAGTTGAGTTAAAGTTTCTAATTCCCATGTGCTAAGGACA